>NW_021198597.1:0-1933 GCF_002162155.2 Triticum dicoccoides
GCAGGCTATTGAGCTAATGTCGAGCTGGTCCTTTTAGTTTGAGTGGGAGGTATTTAATGGCGTGTAGATCATCACCGCATGCCATGTTGATATGCAGGAGGAAATCTTCGATCCATACCACCGGTTCTGTTGTGCCATCGTATGATTCTATATTTACGGGTTTGAAACTCTCTGGGATTTGATGATCCATTACTTCGTCTGTGAAGCATAAGGGGTGTGCGGCACCTCTGTACTGGGCTATATCGCGACGCCGCTCCAATGAGTCTTGCCCGCTGTGCTAGGCCCAGGCGGATTTACTTTTACTGTATCTGGCGTGATGATTATCATCTCGCGTAGTGGCGCGCCCCCGCGATCCGTAGATCGATCTTGCGTGTTTTGCTTTGTCCTCCAATACGTCTCGCAGGTGTGGCGTATTTCCCCATGCCTTTTTATTTGAATGGCGTCGGGGTGCAGGCTGAGCTTTTGGCTGGAATGCCTCTCTGTCGCAGCCACGAGGTGGCCGGTCAGTCACGTCATACACTTTTTTCTCCAGTCGGGGTAGCAACCTGCATTTTGGGTAACTCTTGGAGGGGCGTTCGAGTTATATTCCTCGGCCGCCAGGACTTCAGTCCATCTGTCAGCTAGCAGATCTTGATCAGCTTGAAGCTGCTGCTGCTTTTTATGAAGGCTATTTGCCGTGGCTATAAGCCGGCGCTTGAAGCGCTCTTGTTCGACGGAATCCTCTAGCACGACGAATTCATCATCGTCGAGGCTTGCCTCGTCTTCAGAGGGAGGCATGTAATTATCATCCTCCGCCTCTCCGTCTGCCGCTTCTTCTGAAGGGCTGGCTTCTCCATCCTCTTGCCCTAAATCGTGCTGCAGGGGATTGTTGCCATGTTCTCTGGCCCGAGCTTCGTCGCCTCGCCTCACCCGAGCATGCTTCCAATGCCGACCTTCTTTCGCTCGCAGAACCCGGGAGTGCTTCCCGTACAAGCCTTCTAGGGTTACATTACTTACTAGTTGCTTGGTCGCACTGCTTATTTGTACTCGACATACAGTGTGTAACTAGTGTGTACGTAGCAGCATTGATCGCAGTATACTCTAAAGATAAAGATCATTTCCTGTTTGTATTCTGATCTGCAACTTTTAATTGCAAGCTAGTTTAAGACGAAGGTAGCATCAAGTGTTGTTAACATGTACTCATTCCGTTCTGAATTATTTGTCGCATGAATGGACGTATCTAGATATATTTTAGTTGTAGATACATCTATTTCTATGACGAGTAATTTGAAACAAATGGAGTACTTACTAAAACCAGTCATAAACTCATAATAAGTATCTCTACATAAACTACGGTTACCAGCTACACAGAGACCCAAAGACATGATGGGAGCAGTTGGAACTAAAGTAAAGCTGGAGTCGACGAGTTTGAAAAGACAGTAGATAAGGGTTAATTACAGAGATCAAAACAGGAACTAATAACTATAGTTTTTTTTAAAGGACATGTAAGAGTGTTGCATGTCTTTTCCATCTTTAAGATAAGAGAGAAGAAATTTAACTACATGCAAGGACAAACGCACACTAATGGAATATGAGATCACCACTATTCGTAACAAGCGCCTAGTTCATGACGGCCTCGTCCACCGGCCTTGGATCGGTGACATTCGAGGAGCCCTGGGCGTCTGTGCCACTGTCGAGTACGTCGACCTCTGGAGACCGCTACGCTCAGTCATCCTCTCCTCCGAGCCCGACATCAGCCGTTGGCGTTGGTTTGACAGTGGGGCATACACCGCCGCCTCATGTTACATGCGCTCTTCCATGGATCCACCCCTGACCCTGATTGGCGGCTTACATGGAAGGGATGGGACCACCTGAATGTCAAAATATTCCTCTGGCTAGCAGTTGTTCTATCATACCCGAAGGAATTTCATATTCAATATTTTCAGTAGATGCA
>NW_021198598.1:0-2440 GCF_002162155.2 Triticum dicoccoides
GACCACTGAGGGCTTCTACATCAACACCATAGCCCCTCCGATGAAGTGTGAGTAGTTTACCTCAGACCTACGGGTCCATAGTTAGTAGCTAGATGGCTTCTTCTCTCTTTTTGGATCTCAATACAATGTTCTCCCCCTCTCTTGTGGAGATCTATTCGATGTAATCTTCATTTTGCGGTGTGTTTGTTGAGACCGATGAATTGTGGGTTTATGATCAAGTCTATCTATGAACAATATTTGAATCTTCTCTGAATTCTTTTATGTATGATTGGTTATCTTTGCATGTCTCTTCGAATTATCAGTTTGGTTTGGCCTACTAGATTGATCTTTCTTGCAATGGGAGAAGTGCTTAGCTTTGGGTTGAATCTTGCCGTGTCCTTTCCCGGTGACAGTAAGGGCAGCAAGGCACGTATTGTATTGTTGCCATCGAGGATAACAAGATGGGGTTTTCTTCATATTGCATGAGTCTATCCCTCTACATCATATCATCTTGCTTAAGGTGTTACTCTATGTTTTAACTTAATACTCTAGATGCATCTGGATAGCGGTCGATGAGTGGAGTAATAGTAGTAGATGCAGGCAGGAGTCGGTCTACTTGTCTCGGACGTGATGCCTATATATATGATCATGCCTAGATATTCTCATAACTATGCTCAATTCTGTCAATTTCTCAACAGTAATTTGTTCACCCACCGTAGAATACTTATGCTCTCGAGAGAAGCCACTAGTGAAACCTATGGCCCCCGGGTCTATCTTTATCATATTGATCTCCTACTACTTAGTTATTTCCTTTGCTATTTACTTTGCCTTTATTTTACCTTGCATCTTTATCACAAAAATAACAAAAATATTATCTTATCATATCTATCAGATCTCACTCTCGTAAGTGGCCCTATAGGGATTGGCAACCCCTATTTGCGTTGGTTGCGAGGATTTATTTGTTTTGTGCAGGTACGAGGGACTCGCGCGTAGCCTCCTACTGGATTGATACCTTGGTTCTCAAAAACTGAGGGAAATACTTACGCTACTTTGCTGCATCATCCCTTCCTCTTCAGGGAAAGCCAACGCAGTGCTCAAGAGGTAGCAAGAAGGATTTCCAGCGCCGTTGCCGGGGAGGTCTTTGCAAAAGTCAACATACCAAGTACCCATCACATACCCTTATCTCCCGCATTACATTATTTGCCATTTGCCTCTCGTTTTCATCCCCCCACTTCACCCTTGCCGTTTTATTTGCCCTCTCTCTCTATCCTGCCTCTCTTTCTCTTTTTGCCCGCTTGCTTTTTGTTTGCTTGTGTGCTAGTTTGCTTGCTTGCCTCTATGGCCCTACCTAAATTTGGTGATCTCCACCTTAAAAGGCTAGAAGAGATCGAAAGCAATGTCAGGAGATTTATGGTTTTGCAATTTGAACACAACAGTTTCTTCAGAAATGAGCTTAAAGAATAGAAAAGTTTTACGAGTTTTATGAATAAAGAGCTTGATCATATGTCTAAAGAATTCGATGGTTTGAGATCCCAAATTGCTCATCTTGAGAAATTAACTGCTGAAATTTCGGATAAGCAGGCTACCTTAGTTAATAAGATGGCCGCTAAACCGGATTGCTATGAAAATAAAGATGAAGATCTAAAAGTTATTGATGTGTCCCCTATTAAATCTTTGTTTTGCAATATGAATCTTGATAATGATGGGACTGAATATGATCCACCTTTACCTAGAAGGCGTTCTAAGAATTCGGAATTTGTTGATCTTGATGCTAAATTTGATAAAAGTGGGATTGAAGAAATTAAAACCCTAGATGTTGCTAAACCCACTATTATAGATTTAAAGGAATTTAACTATGAAAATTTCTCTTTGATTGATTGTATTTCCTTGTTGCAATCCGTGCTAAATTCTCCTCACGCTTATAGTCAAAATAAAGCGTTACTAAACATATCGTTGATGCCTTGATGCAATCTTATGAAGAAAAACTTGAATTGGAAGTTTCTATCCCTAGAAAACTTTATGATGAGTGTTAAGCAACTATTAAAATTAAAATTAAAGATCATGAATGCTATGCTTTATGTTATTTGGGTGCTAGTGTTTCCACGATTCCGAAGACTTTGTGTGATTTGTTAGGTTTCCGTGATTTTGATGATTGCTCTCTAAACTTGCACCTTGCGGATTCCACTATTAAGAAACCTATGGGAATAATTAATGATTTTCTTATTGTTGCAAATAGGAATTATGTGCCCGTAGATTTTATTGTTCTTGACATAGATTGCAATCCTTCATGTCCTATTATTCTTGGTAGACCTTTCCTTAGAACGATTGGTGCAATTACTGATATGAAGGAAGGAAATATTAGATTCCAATTTCCATTAAGGAAAGGCATGGAACAATTTCCTAGAAAGAAAATTAAATTACCTTATGAATCTATTATGAGATCCACTTATGGATTGCCTAC
>NW_021198599.1:0-980 GCF_002162155.2 Triticum dicoccoides
GGATTTAGTGGTCAACCAAGTGATGAAGGAGTGGGATGTGAGAAGCCCAGCCATGACTGGATACTGCAGTGCAGTGAGGAAGCTGGAAAAGAAGTTCGAGGGGTTGGAGCTCCATCATATACCCCGACTGAAAAATCAAGCAGCTGATGATCTAGCAAAGATAGGTTCCAAGAGAGAAGCCATTCCGAGTGGTGTGTTCTTGGAGCATATACACACTCCATCAGTCAAAGAAGATCCTTTCACCGAAGAAGCTCCACAGCCCAAGAGTGCCACAGATCCGACTGAGGTTGAAGTCCCAGCAGTAGTCGACTTGGTTATGGAGATCTTGGTGGTCATTCCCGATTGGACAGTTCCATATATCGCATATATCCTGAGAAAAGAGCTCCCGGAGGATGAGGAAGAGGCTCGACAGATCGTCTGTCGATCTAAGGCCTTTACCGTAATCAAAGGACAGTTATACAGAGAAAGCGCGACTGGAGTTGGTCAGAAGTGCATAACGCCAGAAGAAGGTCGAATCATCCTTAATGATATTCACTCGGGGACCTGCGGTCATCATGCTTCCTCTCGGACTATCGTGGCCAAAGCATACCGAGCCGGATTTTACTGGCCAAAGGCGAATGAGATGGCAAAGGAGATAGTAGATAAGTGCGAGGGATGTCAGTTTTACTCGAATATGTCGCACAAGCCTGCATCAGCCCTGAAGACCATTCCACTCGTCTGGCCTTTCGCAGTATGGGGGTTGGACATGGTCGGTCCTTTGAGAACAGGGCGAAGTGGCTTCACGCATGTGCTGGTGGCAGTCGACAAGTTCACCAAGTGGATTGAGGCTAAACCAATCAAGAACCTTGACGCCGGTACTGCTGTTAGCTTCATCAGGGAACTAATATTCAGATATGGAGTCCCTCACAGCATCATTACGGATAATGGGTCGAACTTTGACTCGGAGGAATTCAGAGATTTCTGTAACTCTCAAGGCACTC
>NW_021198600.1:0-2151 GCF_002162155.2 Triticum dicoccoides
GGAAATGGAGGGAAAAAGGAGAAAACAGTGGAAAATAGGCCAGTCTGTCGCCGACAGCGCGGGCCCACACGCCTTTTCGCTTCGGCCGGCGCCCCCCGGGGGGCTGGGTTCGGCTCGGGTTCACCGGCTGTTATTTCAGCCTAAACCGGCGATAAATGAGGAGTTCGGGCACGACTGGGCCGATTTTTTACCGCCGACGCTAAAAAAGGCGCCCTGAGAGCATGTTCAGGGGCGAGAGTGGAGATGCTCTTAATATATGCATCTGCCTGCACAGTGAAGCTGGAAATAAATATGCGTTAGTTTAATTCCTCCGTACTGAAAAATGAAGAAACATTAGAAGAATAATTCCAAAAACATACCCCTCATGGGAATCAAAAACCACCGGAAGTGGAGGGCATTCTCCTCTTTTCAACATGCTTCTGCAAAGTTCGATGGCTTCTTTGTCCTCTTTTGAAAGAACCTTGAAAGGCAACAAGTGTATCGTTAGGCACCAAGAGATCAAAAAATGCATTATACTGTTTAAAGTAAAAATTCGCTAACCTGCATACCACCTTGCTTCAGCTTTGCTTGATTGACAGATATAGGGGCCATACTGGACACAAAAGTCAGCTCATTACTGAACTCCATTTTCGAAGATGTCAATGCAGTGGCAGCAGAAGCCATCTGTTCAAGCCTTCGAACTCTATCTTCAGTGAGCACAAATGGCAGTAGCCTCCTCTTCTGCTTGTGCATATCAAGAGATCGCCTCCTTTGCCTCTTAGCATCTGTATACAAGTACTTCCTTCGTTCCTAAATATTTGTCTTTTTAAAGATTTCAAATGGACTATCACATATGAATATATATAGACATATTTTAAAATATAGATCACTCATTTTTCTCCGTATGTAGTCACTTGTTAAAATCTCTAGAAATACAAATATTTAAGAATGGATAAATACAGTGAGCTATATGCAGGATACTATGACTGGAGATATATGCTGTTGTGTCCCAACAAACAGGATACTACTGTATTGACCGGTCAGTCACGCAAAACAGAACAATTGACAAATCAACATACAAGATACTCCCTCCGTCCAAAAATACTTATCCAAGAAATAGATAAATTTGCGGAAATGTCATCTAGAACTAAAATACGCTTAGATACATCCAGTCCTCCGACAAGTATTTCCGGACGGAGGGAGTATATTGGATTGGAGATATATGCAGTTGAATGGTTAAGTAGCTGTTGTGTTCCCAACAAACTAGGTTCAGTTAATTGGAATATATACAGGAGGCTACTGTATTGACCGGTTAGTCACGCTAAACAGAACAATTCATGAATCGACATACAACAACCCCCTACAAGATATTTTTTTGATATTTTTTTTCTCCCATTAGAAGTGAACCCTACACGTAATCAGTCCTATTTTAAATAAACTACAAATGTGGCGGCTTTTTATGGCACAAATGTCAGATCACGAACAGGATATACACGCGACGTATCCCTGTAAGTCATCCTGATATACATGTGTACAAATCAATGGAAGTCAATTAATCTGTACACACTTGACCAACCTACTTCAATAACACAATCCTACTACAAGAGTGCTGTTAAGATCAAATTAATTTTTTTAACAATGCTTTCCCGCGTATTTCCAGCAGTGATGGTTTTCCCACGCAATTCTGGCGGCGGTAGCTTTCCCGCGCATTTCCTGCGGTGATATTTCATTACCTAGAAATTCTAGACACTGACATATGCAGGATACTACAGTGTCAGACTGGTCAGCATAGCAAAACAAAACAATCAATGGACGAATAAAATAATGAATCAACACACAACACCCACATAGAGTACAACGAACGAATCAGTCATAGTATTTCAGATGAACTATTTGCACCTTATGAATTATTTGCATCATCAGCAGATCGTAATGCAGTATGTGTAACGATTGAGCGACGATTCCTCATCGCAGACTCCCTAGTTTAAGCCATACGATGAACAAAATCCATGCGACTCAAAATTTCAGAGATAAGAAAATTACCCTGAGAAAGCGTGCACTTTGCCAGCCCGACGGCGCCGCCCTCCGCGCCCTTCTCGATCTGGAAGAAATCCATGATCTTGCTCTGCTTCAACGGGAAACCTGGCAGAAATTCAATCAATAAGCAGATGA
>NW_021198601.1:0-2151 GCF_002162155.2 Triticum dicoccoides
GGAAATGGAGGGAAAAAGGAGAAAACAGTGGAAAATAGGCCAGTCTGTCGCCGACAGCGCGGGCCCACACGCCTTTTCGCTTCGGCCGGCGCCCCCCGGGGGGCTGGGTTCGGCTCGGGTTCACCGGCTGTTATTTCAGCCTAAACCGGCGATAAATGAGGAGTTCGGGCACGACTGGGCCGATTTTTTACCGCCGACGCTAAAAAAGGCGCCCTGAGAGCATGTTCAGGGGCGAGAGTGGAGATGCTCTTAATATATGCATCTGCCTGCACAGTGAAGCTGGAAATAAATATGTGTTAGTTTAATTCCTCCGTACTGAAAAATGAAGAAACATTAGAAGAATAATTCCAAAAACATACCCCTCATGGGAATCAAAAACCACCAGAAGTGGAGGGCATTCTCCTCTTTTCAACATGCTTCTGCAAAGTTCGATGGCTTCTTTGTCCTCTTTTGAAAGAACCTTGAAAGGCAACAAGTGTATCGTTAGGCACCAAGAGATCAAAAAATGCATTATACTGTTTAAAGTAAAAATTCGCTAACCTGCATACCACCTTGCTTCAGCTTTGCTTGATTGACAGATATAGGGGCCATACTGGACACAAAAGTCAGCTCATTACTGAACTCCATTTTCGAAGATGTCAATGCAGTGGCAGCAGAAGCCATCTGTTCAAGCCTTCGAACTCTATCTTCAGTGAGCACAAATGGCAGTAGCCTCCTCTTCTGCTTGTGCATATCAAGAGATCGCCTCCTTTGCCTCTTAGCATCTGTATACAAGTACTTCCTTCGTTCCTAAATATTTGTCTTTTTAAAGATTTCAAATGGACTATCACATATGAATATATATAGACATATTTTAAAATATAGATCACTCATTTTTCTCCGTATGTAGTCACTTGTTAAAATCTCTAGAAATACAAATATTTAAGAATGGATAAATACAGTGAGCTATATGCAGGATACTATGACTGGAGATATATGCTGTTGTGTCCCAACAAACAGGATACTACTGTATTGACCGGTCAGTCACGCAAAACAGAACAATTGACAAATCAACATACAAGATACTCCCTCCGTCCAAAAATACTTATCCAAGAAATAGATAAATTTGCGGAAATGTCATCTAGAACTAAAATACGCTTAGATACATCCAGTCCTCCGACAAGTATTTCCGGACGGAGGGAGTATATTGGATTGGAGATATATGCAGTTGAATGGTTAAGTAGCTGTTGTGTTCCCAACAAACTAGGTTCAGTTAATTGGAATATATACAGGAGGCTACTGTATTGACCGGTTAGTCACGCTAAACAGAACAATTCATGAATCGACATACAACAACCCCCTACAAGATATTTTTTTGATATTTTTTTTCTCCCATTAGAAGTGAACCCTACACGTAATCAGTCCTATTTTAAATAAACTACAAATGTGGCGGCTTTTTATGGCACAAATGTCAGATCACGAACAGGATATACACGCGACGTATCCCTGTAAGTCATCCTGATATACATGTGTACAAATCAATGGAAGTCAATTAATCTGTACACACTTGACCAACCTACTTCAATAACACAATCCTACTACAAGAGTGCTGTTAAGATCAAATTAATTTTTTTAACAATGCTTTCCCGCGTATTTCCAGCAGTGATGGTTTTCCCACGCAATTCTGGCGGCGGTAGCTTTCCCGCGCATTTCCTGCGGTGATATTTCATTACCTAGAAATTCTAGACACTGACATATGCAGGATACTACAGTGTCAGACTGGTCAGCATAGCAAAACAAAACAATCAATGGACGAATAAAATAATGAATCAACACACAACACCCACATAGAGTACAACGAACGAATCAGTCATAGTATTTCAGATGAACTATTTGCACCTTATGAATTATTTGCATCATCAGCAGATCGTAATGCAGTATGTGTAACGATTGAGCGACGATTCCTCATCGCAGACTCCCTAGTTTAAGCCATACGATGAACAAAATCCATGCGACTCAAAATTTCAGAGATAAGAAAATTACCCTGAGAAAGCGTGCACTTTGCCAGCCCGACGGCGCCGCCCTCCGCGCCCTTCTCGATCTGGAAGAAATCCATGATCTTGCTCTGCTTCAACGGGAAACCTGGCAGAAATTCAATCAATAAGCAGATGA
>NW_021198602.1:0-1347 GCF_002162155.2 Triticum dicoccoides
CGGTGGCGGCGGCTCCGTTCGGTGAGGAGAACAGAGGAGGGGGAGAGTGTTCGGGGAAGAGAGAGGGAGCAGCGAGGGAGGAAGAGGAGCGAGGGGACACGAGGCGTCGTTGTGGCGTCGCTAGGGAGACCGGGGGAAGCAGGAGGTGGCCGAGCAGGGTGGAGGTGGCGCGCACGGCGGCGTCGCGGTGTCCGTCCTCCTGGCAGGGAGGAAGACGACAGGGGAGGGGGGGCGGCGGTGGGCTGGGCCGTTGGGGGAGCTGGGCCAGGTAAGTGGCGCCAGGTAGGTGGCCCAGGTGGCCTTCTCTCCCTTGCTATTTATTTCTGTTCTGTTTTTCTTTTATTTAATTCTTTTGCCACTGTTTTGAATTAAAATAATAATTCAAACAATGCCAAAGCTCCTCTGAATATTTTTATATTGCTAGATGGACTTTTCCAAAAGCTTATAAAATATTTCAGGGGGTATTTGAAATTATATTCTAACTATATGAATATAATTCAAATTCAAATAGCTAATGAATTAAATCCAAAGTCCCAAAAATAAATCCTTAAAAATGTTCAATATTTTGGTTGGGACCAGAACCCTTGCCAAAAATTATCAAACATTTAAGAAGAGCATTTTGGAACAATGAATGAGATTTTTAGGGTTTTCTGCCCTTCTTTTATTTAAGTTTTTGAGGCTTCCAAAATTCCTCAGTTCAAGTTTCGAAAATATAGACATGATGCACACATGAAGCTAGCCTAGAGCACTACCAGCAGCTAGGGATGTGACAACTCACCCCCACTAAACAAGAATCTCGTCTCGAGATTCAAGCGTAGGGTAAGGTGAAGGGTAACGCAGACTAGTATAATCTTCACGATCCAGGTTGCACTTCATAGGAACGTTGATTCGATCACCATCATTGTCTTGATGTCTTGCTCTGAGAAATCCTGCCAACATGACATGGAGGGAAGAAGGAGACTCTAGAAGGGTCGATCTTCTCGAAGATCGAACAACTCACGGAATGAGACATAGGACCATCTCTCGGGTTGAGACACGAGATACACATCAAGAGGGGTGGAAAGAAACGGATGACGAAGGTTCACTAGGTAGACAACGATTCCACACCTAAGAAGGTGGTAAACGATTGTCCACGTAGCGAGGAGTTGAGTTGCCATGATACCACGACGAAACATCCTGAAGGAGGGTGATTCGTAGATTATCCCCTTAAGTGGCAAAAAGAATTACCTTTGATTCAAAGATCATTGAAACTCTTTATACCAGCCTAAGGCAATCACAAGCGATCATTTGGAGGGGGTCGGTAGAATGGCATACTCGGACTTGGATGATGTGGATTACCTTGTTGAA
>NW_021198603.1:0-1902 GCF_002162155.2 Triticum dicoccoides
TGCCTCTGTGATGAAGTCATTTCCAAGAAGTTGACGTTCACCAGTCTCTTACCAGTTAAGAGGAGTATGGCACTTCCTGCCATAGAGAATTTCAAATGGGGCCTTGCCCGAACTCGCTTGAAAGCTGTTGTTGTAGGAAAACTCGGCATATGGGAGACAATCTTCCCACTTCATACCGAAAGAGATAACGCAAGCCATGAGCATATCTTCAAGAATCTGATTGACACGCTCGACTTGGCCACTAGTTTGGGGATGAAAAGCTGTGCTGAAACGGATGTTGGTGCCCATGGCCTTCTGAAAAGAATCCCAAAACTTGGAGTTGAAGGAGCTGAAGAAACAACTCGATATTCAAGAGCGAATGGGTCTCATCCGACCTAGTTCTTCTCCGTGGGGTTGTGGAGTTCTTTTTGTGAAGAAGAAGGATGGAACGGACCAACTCTATGTTGACTACCGTGCATTGAACAAGAGGACCATAAAGAACAAGTACCCACTTCCCAACATCAACGAGCTGTTCGAACAACTCAAAGGTGCTCAAGTATTCTCCAAGCTTGATCTCCGTATGGGCTATCACCAGATTTGCATTCGTGAACAAGATATCCCCAAGACAGCATTCAACACAAGCTATGGTTCATATGAATACACTGTCATGTCTTTTGCCTCGTCAACGCTCCGCCAACATTCTCTTGAATGATGAACTTCATCTTCAACCCCTACACAAATGACTTTGTCTTGGTCTACCTCGATGACATTTTGGTCTTTTCCAAGAACAAGGAAGATCATGCCAAGCACTTGCGTTTGGTGCTGGATAAGCTCAGAGAACATCAGTTCTACGCCAAGTTTTCAAAATGCGAGTTTTGGCTCGATGAGGTTCTCTATCTTGGGCATATCATCTCTGCCAAGGGCATAGCGGTGAATCCTGAGAAGGTGTCAGCAATTGTGAATTGGGAACCACCTCAGAACGTGAAGCAACTCCGTAGCTTCCTTGGTCTTGCAAGCTATTGTCGAAGGTTCGTTGAGAACTTCTCTAAGATCGCAAAGCCGCTTTCCAACCTTCTCTAGAAGCACATGAAGTACGTTTGGTATCCTGAATGTGACATCGCTTTCAACACACTGAAAGAGAAGTTAGTTAATGCTCCAGTTCTGACTCCTCCTGATGAATCCAAACCGTTCGAGGTCTTCTGTGATGCCGCTCTTCAAGGTCTTGGTGCAGTGTTGATGCAAGAGAAGAAATTTATGGCCTATACTTCTCGCCAGTTGAAGCCCAATGAAAAGAACTACCCCACTCATGACCTCGAGTTGGCGGCAGTTGTGCATGCTCTTTTGACTTGAAGACATCTCTTATTGGGAAGAAAAGTGGACATCTTCACTGACCACAAGAGTCTCAAGTACATCTTCACTCAGCCTAATCTCAAACTCAGGCAGACTCATTGGGTCAAAATGATTCAAGATTATAATCCGAGCATCGAATATACTCTAGGAAAGGCCAATGTAATTGCTGACGCATTGAGCAGGAAGGCTTACTGCAACAGTCTGATTCTCAAGCCTTACCAACCCGAGCTTTGTGGAGCTTTCCACAAACTCAACCTGCAAGTTGTTCCTCAAGGTTTCCTCGCCAACCTCCAAGTCTCTCCTACTTTAGAAGATCAGATTCGCGAGGCTCAACTTCTTGATGCTATGGTGAAGAAGGTGAAGATTGGGATTGCCAAGAGTCAACCCAAGTACAAGTGCTATCGCCTTGATGACAAGGATACTCTATTCTTCGAGGATCGCATTGTTGTGCCTAAAGGTGATCTTCGTAAAGTCATTATGAATGAGGCTCACAATTCACTCCTCTCTATCCACCCTGGAAGTACAAAGATGTACCAGGACCTCAAGCAGTCGTATTGGTGGACTCGAATGAAG
>NW_021198604.1:0-1720 GCF_002162155.2 Triticum dicoccoides
ACAGTTAGGGGGAACACTTCTTGAATTTATTGTGAGGGATCATCTTATTTACTACCGTCGTTCTAAGTAAACAAGATGCAAAACATGATAAACATCACATGCAATCAAATAATAAACGTGACATGATATGGCCAATATCACATAGCTCCTTTGATCTCCATCTTGGGGCTCCATGATCATCTTGTCACCGGCTTGACACCATGATCTCCATCATCATGATCTCCATCATCGTGTCTCCATGAAGTTGCTCGCCAACTATTACTTCTACTACTATGGCTAACGCGTTTAGCAATAAAGTAAAGTAATTTACATGGCGTTTCCTGATGACACGCAGGTCATATAAAAGAATAAAGACAACTCCTATGGCTCCTACCGGTTGTCATACTCATCGACATGCAAGTCGTGAATCCTATTACAATAGCATGAACATCTCATACATCACATATAGATCATTCATCATTCATCACAACTTTGGCCATATCATATCACAAACCACTTGCTGCAAAAACAAGTTAGACGTCCTCTAATTGTTGTTGCAAGTTTTACGTGGCTGAATTAGGGTTCTAGCAAGAACGTTTTCTTACCTACGTTAAAGCCACAACGTGATTTGTCAACTTCTATTTAACCTTCATAAGGACCCTGTTCATCGATTCCGCTCCAACTAAAGTAGGAGAGACAGACACCCGCCAGCCACCTTATGCATCTAGTGCATGTTAGTCGGTGGAACCGGTCTCACGTAAGCGTACGTGTAAGGTTGGTCCGGGCCGCTTCATCCCACAATACCGCTGAAGCAAGAAAGGACTAGTAACGGCAAGAAAGTTGACAAATCTACGCCCACAACAAATTGTGTTCTACTCGCGCAAGAAGAACTACGCATAGACCTAGCTCATGATGCCACTGTTGGGGAACGTTGCAGAAAACAAAAAATTTCCTACTCGTTTCACCAAGATCATCTAGGAGTTCATCTAGCAACGAGTGATTAGATGCATCTACATACCTTTGTAGATCGCGCACGGAAGCATTCAAAAGAACGGTGATGATGTAGTCGTACTCGACGTGATCCAAATCACCGATGACCAGCGCCGAACGGACGGCACCTCCGCGTTCAACACACGTACGGGACGGGAAACGTCTCCTCCTTCTTGATCCAGCAAGGGGGAAGGAGAGGTTGATGAAGATCCAGCAGCACGACGGCGTGGTGGTGGATGCAGGGCGTCACAGCAGCAGGGCTTCGCCGAGACTACGAGGAAGAGACGTAACGGGGAAGGTGGAGGCGCCAGGGGCTGGTGTAAAATCCCTCCTCTCCCCCCCACTATATATAGGGGTGCCAAGGGGGGGCGCCGGCCCTAGTAGATGGCATCTACTAGGGGGGGCGGCGGCCAAGGGGAGGTTTCCCTCCCCCCCAAGGCACCTAGGGGTGCCTTCCACCACATGGACTCTTCCATGGTGGAAACCCTAGGCGCATGGGCCTATAGGGGCTGGTGCCCTTGGCCCATCTAGGCCAAGGCGCACCCCCTACAGCCCATGTGGCCCCCCGGGACAGGTGGCCCCACCCGGTGGACCCCCGGGACCCTTCCGGTGGTCCCGGTACAATACCGATAACCCCGAAACTTGTCCCGATGCCCGAAATAGCACTTCCTATATATAATTCTTTACCTCCGGACCATTCCGGAACTCCTCGTGACGTCCGGGATCTCATCCGGGACTCCAAACAACATTC
>NW_021198605.1:0-1273 GCF_002162155.2 Triticum dicoccoides
GGGGGAGATAACATAGTTGGCTTACACTCGCCACGTCACATCAGAGTACATAAATAACATCCATCAAACAAATCACTCATGGCCCGACTACGGTGCCAAAATAGAAAAGACCCCCAACATGCGACAAGGTCCTGAATCGATAACCCCAACTAGGCACCACTACTGATCATCCGGAAAGGACACGTAGTATCGCTGAGAGTCCTCGTCGAACTCCCACTTGAGCTCGTACTCGTCACCTGGAGCGGAATCACCTGGACCTGCATCTGGAGTTGTAGTATCTGTGAGCCACAGGGACTCAGCAATCTTACACCCACGCGATCAAAACTATTTAAGCTCATAGGAATGGATAAGGCAAATATATGTGGAGCTGCAGCAAGCGACTAGCACATGTGGTGGCTAACTTATACGCAAAAGAGAGCGAGAAGAGAAGGCGAAGCACGAGCGAGAAGCTAAAGGAACATCCTGCGCAAGCATAACTCCAACACCGTGTCCACTTCCCGGACTCCGCCGAGAAGGGGCCATCACGGTAACACACACGGTTGATTCATTTTAATTAAGTTTAATTCAAGTAATCTACAACCGGACATTAACAAATTCCCATCTGCCCATAACCGCAGGCACGGCTTTCGAAAGATCAATCCCTGCAGGGGAGTCCCAACTTAGCCCATGACAAGCTCTCACGGTCAACGAAGAAAAAGACCTCCACCCAAGTCACTCCGATCAGACTCGGTATCTTGGTACAACAAGATGATTCGACAGGTTAAAACAAGTCCAGCAACACCGCCCGAATGTGCCGACAATCCCGATAGGAGCTGCACATATCTCTTTCTCAGGGCACACTCAGATGAGACTAGCTACGAGTAAAACCAACCCTCAAGTTTCCCTGAGGTGGCCCCGCAGGCAGCTCAGTTCGGACCAACACTCAGAGGGAGCACTGGCCCAAGGGGGGGCTGAAATACGATGACCCTCGGGCTCCGGAAACCCAAGGGAAAAAGAGGCTAGGTGGCAAATGGTAAAACCAATGTTGGGCGTTGCTGGAAAAGCTTTAATCAAGGCGAACTATCAAGGGGTTCCCATTATAACCCAACCGCGTAAGGGACGCAACAATCCGGGAACATAACACCGATATGACGGAAACTAGGGCGGCAAGAGTGGAACAAAACACTAGGCGAGAGGCCGAGCCTTCCACCCTTTACCAAGTATATAGATGCATTAAGATAACATAGCAATATAATGATATCCCAACAAGTAAATAAATGTTCCAACAAGGAAC
>NW_021198606.1:0-1172 GCF_002162155.2 Triticum dicoccoides
GCTGAGTAATAGTGCACGAAACGGACACGATTCGGCCAAATATGTGAGTGTTGATGACCGACACGTAAACGCGCCCTGGGGTTCGTCAATCATGGAAATGACTCCGAGATCCCAAAATAGAGTAGTAGTCCAAGAAACGGGCCAGAATCGGCCCAAACTGTGATTGTTGATGACCGACACGTAAGCGCACCTTGGAGTTCGACAACCATGGAAATCGCTTCGGGACCCCAAAACGGTGAGTAATAGTCCATGAAACGGGCCAGAATCAACCAAAACTGTGAGTGTTGATGACCAACACGTAAGCACACCTTGGAGTTCAACAACTATGGAAATCGCTTCTGGACCCCAAAACCGTGAGTAATAGTCCACGAAACATGTCAGAATTGGCCAAAACTCTCAGTGTTGACGACGGACACATAAACGAACCCCGGGGTTCATCGATCGTGGAAATTGCTCTAGGTCCCCAAAACACTGAGTGATAGTGCACAAAACGGACTAGTATCGGCCGAATATGTGAGTGTTGATCACCGACACGTAAACGCACCAAGGGTTCGTCAATCATCGAAATGACTCCAAGACCCCAAAATAGAGTAATAGTCCAAGAAACAGGCCAGAATTGGCCCAAACTGTGATTGTTGATGACCGACACGTAAGCGCACCTTGGAATTCGACAACCATGGAAATCGCTTTGGGACCCCAAAACGGTGAGTAATAGTCCATGAAACGGGCCAGAATCAACCAAAACTGTGAGTGTTGATGACCAACGTGTAAGCCCACCTTGGAGTTCAACATCTATGGAAATCACTTCGGGACCCCAAAACCGTGAGTAATAGTCCACGAAACATGTCAGAATTGGCCAAAACTGTGAGTGTTGACGACAGACACATAAATGCACCCCGGGGTTCATCAATCGTGGAAATCCCTCTGGGTCTCCAAAACATTGAGTAATAGTGCACGAAACGGACACGATTCGGCCAAATATGTGAGTGTTGATGACCGACACGTAAACGCACCCTGGGGTTCGTCAATCATCGAAATGACTCTGAGACCCCAAAATAGAGTAGTAGTCCAAGAAACGGGCCAGAATCGGCCCAAACTGTGATTGTTGATGACCGACACGTAAGCGCACCTTGGAGTTCGACAACCATGGAAATCGCTTTGGGACCCCAAAA
>NW_021198607.1:0-805 GCF_002162155.2 Triticum dicoccoides
TGCATCGGGTCCAATGAAAATCTTTTGTGACAATACTGGTGCAATTGCCTTGGCAAAGGAATCCAGATTTCACAAAAGGACCAAACACATCAAGAGACGCTTCAACTCCATCCGGGATCTAGTCCAGGTGGGAGACATAGAGATTTGCAAGATACATACAGATCTGAATGTTGCAGACCCGTTGACTAAGCCTCTTCCACGAGCAAAACATGATCAGCACCAAGGCTCCATGGGTGTTAGAATCATTACAGTGTAATCTAGATTATTGACTCTAGTGCAAGTGGGAGACTGAAGGAAATATGCCCTAGAGGCAATAATAAAGTTATTATCTATTCCCTTATAATCATGATAAATGTTTATTATTCATGCTAGAATTGTATTTACCGGAAACATAATACATGTGTGAATACATAGACAAACAAAGTGTCACTAGTATGCCTCTACTTGACTAGCTCGTTAATCAAAGATGGTTATGTTTCCTAACCATGAACAATGAGTTGTTATTTGATTAACGAGGTCACATCATTAGCAGAATGATCTGATTGACATGACCCATTCCATTAGCTTAGCACCCGATCGTTTAGTATGTTGCTATTGCTTTCTTCATGACTTATACATGTTCCTATGACTATGAGATTATGCAACTCCCGTTTACCGGAGGAACACTTTGGGTACTACCAAACGTCACAACATAACTGGGTGATTATAAAGGAGTACTACAGGTGTCTCCAATGGTCGATGTTGGGTTGGCGTATTTCGAGATTAGGATTTGTCACTCCGATTGTCGGAGAGGTATCTCTGGGCC
>NW_021198608.1:0-682 GCF_002162155.2 Triticum dicoccoides
GGCGACGGTGGTGTTCGGCCGTGAGAGAGAGAGCGAGGGAGAGGAGGGAAGAGCCGAGGGTGAGTGAGAGAGAGCAGGGGGGGGAGGCGTGGCGTCGTCCAGGGCATCGAGGCGAGGAGGGGAGGGCAGGCAGGCAGGGAGAGAGGTGGCGTGGCGCGGTGGCGCGCGCGCGCGCCGGCCACACTCCCCTCCCTCTGTCGGGACGAAGATGACAGAGGAGGGAGACGGGCTGGGCCGCCTGCTGGCTGGGCCGGCCAGCTGGATGGGCTGCACAGTGGAGGAGCCCAGGTAAGCTTCTCCCTTTTATTTTTTTCTGTTTTCTAATTTCTGACATTTGTTTTGATTTAAATAATATATTAAATCATTTATTTAACTTATGCCAAATTTTTCAGGGGCTAGATATATTATTCCAGAGCTCCTTTATAATTGGCATAATATTTGGACATATATTAATATATATAGAAATATATTTCCAAAGCAAATATTTATGCATTAATTCCAAATGCCCAAAATAAATGTCCATGAGCCACTAAAAATATTGGTTTGATTTTTATCTCTGTCCAATATTTTCAGAGAGCAACATGAGCATTTTCTTGGACCCTTTTGGAGAAATTTTTATTTGGGTCATTTTCAAAATGATTCTGAGGGTTTCACAGATCCCCATTTCAAGTTTCTGATGAAA
>NW_021198609.1:0-1683 GCF_002162155.2 Triticum dicoccoides
TCTGTAGGTGTGCGAGTCCTTTCCGTAACCAAGCATAAAACCTTCATGTGCTTTCGGTGCAAATTTTGAGTTGTGATGAGGATCTCTAATCCAATATTTAGCACCGAAGACTTTGAAATAACTTACATTGGGTTTCTTATCAGTGAGGAGTTCATAGGCAGTCTTTTTGAAGAATTTAGGAAGATATACTTTGTTGATGATGTGGCACACAGTATCAATTGCCTCAGTCCAGAAATCACGAGGCGTTTTGTATTCATCAAGCATAGTGCGAGCCATCTCAGCAAGGGTCCTGTTCTTGCGCTCCACGACGCCGTTCTGTTGAGGAGTGTAAGGAGCAGATAACTCATGAGTAATACCAAGTTCATCAAGATAGTCATCGAGACCAGAATTCTTGAACTCAGTGCCATTGTCACTTCTGATGTGCTTGATCTTCACACCAAAGTTGGTTGAAGCCCTCGAGGAAAATCGTTTGAAGACTTCCTGCACTTCATGTTTGTAAGTAACAAGGTGTACCCATGTGTAACGAGAATAATCATCAACAATAACAAAGCCATATTGAGATGCTTCATTTGAGATAGAAGAATAATGATTAGGACCAAAGAGATCCATGTGAAGCAATTCAAATGGGCGAGTGGTGGTCATGATAGTCTTCGCTGGATGCTTGGCCTTGGTCATCTTCCCAGCTTCACAGGCTCCGCATAGGTGATCCTTGAGGAATTTGACATTCTCGATTCCAATGACATGCTTCTTCTTCACAAGCGTGTGCAAATTCCTCATGTCTGCATGACCAAGTTGTTGATGCCAGAGCTAGCCTTCTGAAGCTTTTGCAAGTAAGCACACGGCTGGTTGTGGTCCTGTAGAGAAATCAACAATATACAGGTCTCCTCTCCTAAAGCCTTCGAAGACTTTGGAATTGTCAGCTTCCATAACCACAACACAACGGTACTTGCCGAAGACAACAACCATTTCAAGATCACAAAGCATTGATACAGACATAAGGTTGTATCCTAAGGACTCAACAAGCATGACTTTGTCCATGTGTCGATCCTTTGTAATCGCAACCTTACCTAGACCCAATACCTGACTTTTGCCTTTGTCAGCAAAGATGATATGCTTCAGATGCGACGGTGATAATGGAGCATCCATCAATGGATTCTTGTCACCAGTCATGTGGTTTGTACATCCACTATCGAGGACCCACTCAGTGGCTTTGGGTTGATCATCCTGCAGATGAATTAGTACAACTTACAAACTCATATACTTCATCAGTGAAGAATATGACATCAATTCATCAGATCAATTTCATCAAGTAAAAGAACTGATTAAGCAATATGAGGACGTGAGAAATGAAAGTTCATTTCTTCATGATTAGCCTGCGTCCTTTCAGGCATGCTCAGGTCTCTAGCAAATTCTTTAGATGATTACGTGCGTCTGGAGACCTGACCCTACAGAAGAGATTAGTTCTTTTTCTTCACCACCCACATCTGAAGGGGTGGCAAAAAGTTCATCATTCTGCGAGCTCCATACGAGAAGGATGGCATAGAAGCCAGTCCATTTCGTTTCACATAAGAGGGGTTAGAGTAAGCATAAGAGTAAGCAGAGAAATTCTTCGAGGACTTATGGACACAATGATTTGAAGAATAATGCACATATCCATAATCCTTAGATCTTCCCTGTGAAACA
>NW_021198610.1:0-16737 GCF_002162155.2 Triticum dicoccoides
CGAGTGCTGGGGTGTTCGGGATAAATTTGAGCACTCTTGTTCCCATTTTTGGGTCCATCTAGGGAGGCGCTCAACACAACGAACAAGGCAACCGGACTTATAATGCTTGAACACTCTCACTTAGCCATAGAATTCTATAATTTTAAATTTCGGCGAAGCCCCTAGTGTTCGGAAGGCCGAATTTGGGGCGCTATCCATGGCTAGGCCGGACAAAGCCGGTTCCTCTCTCTAAGCGGCATAAGTCTTTAGGGACTCGAAAAGACCTCTCAAACAGCGACCGGCTCTCGCCTCATCATGACGGTCAGTTTTAGCTTCCTCCACTAAGGCGCTCGCCCAGCTCAACTGGGGCGCAATCGCAGTGGTTCTCCCAGTGCTACCTTAGCCGATACAACGGAACATAAGGTACCAAAACATGGGAGCCGGGCAAACCCAACTATTGACCCAAGACATGATTCGGAGCCGATGCATATAATGCTATAAGTTCGGGGTGCCGCACTTGTGAAAGTGTTTGGACTTATCACACCATGATGCGGGAAACATAAGCCCCTGGTGTATTTAGCCGTACCAAAGTGTACGGATGCAACATGTCATAAATGAACATATGTATAAGAAAGAAATGCAATTATAAGCAAAAAGGTGCTGCATTGTTTATTCAAGAAATACTGCTGTGAATGCAGAATGATACAAATAGTGCGATAAGCAAGGGATGGGACTATTTAACATGTCCCCCTCTAGGGGTAGGCTGCGGAATGGTGTATAAAACAGATTTAATGCTTGTAATGGAGACCACCTGGATATTCGTCGTAGCCTTTCTCCTTCCCTGGTTGTTGCATCGTGAGTTCGGCAGGTCTACTACCGGACAGGGCCTGTGATGAACGGGGTCCTATGGGTAAAAAAAAGAAAAAGAGAAAAAAAGAACGACACACTTGAGAGCCCCTGGTGTAGTTAAGCCGCATTCTGGGCCTATCGTGGTCGTGCCCCTCCCCCTATGCCCATGGTATCTCCAGAGCGTAATGATGTACGCGAAGGACCAGTCTTGCAATTTTGCAGGGGCTGGGGTTGGGGCCGCATTGCTACGCGTGCTCGGAACGTGCCAGGTGGTCTTGTTGTAGGTTACTCCGGGCGCGTTTAGCCGTGTCCGGTCGCTTAACGGCCGGACTCAAGAATTGCCTGAAGAGGCTGCACTGTACTTCTGCCGTGAGAGCCGCTGTATGTTCCTCCGTTCGGAGAGAGCGTTCAGTGTTTCCGTTGACCGTGATGACTCCTCGAGGGCCTGGCATCTTGAGCTTGAGGTATGCGTAGTGCGGCACCGCGTTGAACTTTGCAAACGCGATATGTCCGAGCAGGGCATGATAGCCGCTGCGGAACAGAACTATGTCGAAGATTAACTCCTCGCTTCGGAAGTTATTCGGGGATCCGAAGACCACTTCCAGTGTAACTGAGCCTGTACAATTAGCCTCTACACCTGGTATGACGCCTTTAAAGGTCGTCTTTGTGGGTTTAATCATTGAGGGGTCTATGCCCATTTTGCACACTGTATCCTGATAAAGCAGGTTCAGGCTGCTGCCGCCGTCCATCAGGACTCTGGTGAGGTGAAATCCATCGACGATTGGGTCTAAAACCAATGCGGCGGATCCGCCGTGGCGGATGCTGGTGGGGTGGTCCCTTCGATCAAAAGTGATCGGGCAGGAGGACCATGGGTTGAACTTTGGGGCGACTGGCTCCATCGCGTATACATCCCTAAGTGCACGCTTCCGCTCCCTTTTGGGTATGTGGGTTGCATATATCATGTTCATTGTCCGCACTTGTGGGGGAAACCCTTCTGTCCTCTATTGTTCGGCGGTCGGGTCTCTTCCTCGTCATCGCTATGCAGCCCCTTGTCGTTGTTTTCAGCAATTAGCTTGCCTGCCTGCTTGAATACCCAATAGTCAGTGTTGGTGTGGTTAGCTGGCTTTTCGGGGGTGCCGTGTATCTGGCACGAGCGATCGAGTATTCGGTCCAAGTTGGATGGACCCAGAGTAGTTCTTTTGAATGGCTTTTTCCGCTGACCGGGTTTAGAGCCTCTAAATCCGGCATTGACTGCCGTATCCTCACTATTGTCGCCGTTAATGCAGCGTTTGTTCTTGTTGCGAAGCGACCTGCCATTGCGGTCCTTGATATCCGGACTGCCAGAATTTTTGCTGAGGTTGTTGCTGTGGGCTAGCCAGCTGTCCTCTCCCGCGCAGAAGCGGGTCATGAGTGATGTGAGGGCTGCCATGGATTCTGGCTTTTCCTGTCCCAGGTGCCGGGCAAGCCACTCGTCGCGGATGTTATGTTTGAAGGCCGCGAGGGCCTCCGCATCCGGACAGTCGACGATTTGATTTTTCTTAGTTAAGAACCGTGTCCAGAATTGTCTGGCCGATTTGTCTGGCTGCTGAATTATATGGCTTAGGTCGTCAGCGTCTGGTGGTCGCACATACGTGCCCTGGAAGTTATCCAGGAATGCGGCTTCCAGGTCCTCCCAACTCCCAATTGATTCTGCTGGCAAGCTGTTAAGCCAATGCCGAGCTGGTCCTTTAAGCTTGAGTGGGAGGTATTTGATGGCGTGAAGATCATCACCGCGGGCCATGTGGATATGGAGGAGATAGTCTTCGATCCAAACCGCGGGGTCTGTTGTGCCGTCATAAGATTCGATATTCACGGGTTTAAACCCTTCGGGGATTTGATGATCCATTACTTCCTATGTGAAGCATAGTGGGTGTGCGGCGCCTCTGTATTGGGCTATATCACGACGAAGCTCAAAAGAGCTTTGTCTACTGTGTTCGGCCCGGCCGGACTTGCTGTGTCCGGCGCGACGGTTGTCATCACGTATCATGGGGCGCCCATGCAATCCGTAGATCGATCTTGATTGTCTTGCCTTATCCTCCAATATATCTCGCAAGTCCAGAGCGTTCCCCTGTGGCCTTGTGCTTTTCGAGCGATGTCGGGGTACGGTTCTAGTGGAGGGCCTAGAGGCCTCTCTGTCGCGGCCACGGGGTGGTCGGTCAGCCGTATTGTCCGCTGGTGATGCAGGTTCATATGCCTACTCCTCTAATCGGGGGAGCAGCTTGCGTTTAGGGTAGCTTTTGGAGGGGCGTTCGAGCTCATGCTCTACGGCCGCAAGGACTTCAGTCCATCTGTCGGCTAGCAGATCTTGATCAGCTCTAAGCTGTTGTTGCTTTTTCTTGAGGCTGTTTGCCGTGGCAATAAGCCTGCGTTTAAAACACTCTTGTTCGACGGGATCCTCAGGTACGACAAATTCGTCGTCGTCGAGGCTTGCCTCGTCTCCGGAGGGAGGCATGTAATCCTCTACCTCTTCGTCTGTCGCTCTCTCATGAGGGCTGGCGTCTCCGTCCTCCTGTGCTGAATCTTGCTGGAGGGGGTTGTCTTTGGCACTGTCTGGGGTGTTATTATCTACGGTGCCGGAATCTCCATTCTTGCTATGGCGGGATTTTGAGCGGCGCCGCTGACGCCGGTGCTTGGGCTGTTTCTTGGAGGGGTCATCCTCCGCTGTTCCTTCGCCATTCCCATCCTTTGGGATATCCACCATGTATATGTCATATGATGAGGTGGCTTTCCAGTGTCCAGTAGGCACTGGTTCTTGGTCGTCTCCGGCATCGTCGTCCATACCGTCGATGTCTTTGGAGTCGAAGTCTAGCATGTCGGTTAGATCGTCGACAGTGGCTACTAAGTGGGTGGTGGGTGGGCTTTGAATTTCTTCGTCGTCCGCATCCCAACCGTCCAGACCGCAGTCCGGCCAGGGCTCTCCTGATAACGAGAGTTATTTTAGCGAACTCAAGATGTTGCCGAAAGGTGAGTGTTGAAAGATGTCCGCAGCGGTGAACAACATGATCGGCGCCCAATCGGATTCGATTGGAGGGGGCGCGGGAGGTTTGAAGTCCGGCGAGGAGTCCGACACCTCGGAGTCACGAGCTTCACGAGGGACAAGGTCAGTATTCGGTTCCATCGCAGTAGAGGTTGCAGCCCCCGAGGCGGTGTCTAGCCATCCGTCCTCGATCTGCGCAGCTGGCTCCGAATTGAGGGTCGGAGCGGACTCGTGTGCGGCCTCCAGGGCACTGTCCGGCTGCAGAGCTAAATCATGCTCATCGTGACAGTGCGGCGCGCTCGGCTGTGGCTCGAATCCATCGAAGATCAAGTCTCTGCGGATGTCAGCCATGAAGTTCAAACTTCCAAATCTGACCTGACGGCCAGGGGCGTAGCTTTCGATCTGCTCCAGATGGCCAAGCGAATTGGCCCGCAGTGCAAAGCCGCCGAATACGAAGATCTGTCCGGGGAGAAAAGTCTCACCCTGGACTGCATTGTTGTTGATGATCGAAGAATCCATCGAGCCTATCAGTGATGACATAGAGGAACTCTCAATGAAAGCACCAATGTCGGTGTCAAAACCGGCGGATCTCGGGTAGGGGTCCCGAACTATGCGTCTAGGAGGATGGTAACAGGAGACAAGGGACACGATGTTTTACCCAGGTTCGGGCCCTCTTGATGGAGGTAAAACCCCAGGTCCTGCTTGATTGATATTGATGATGTGGGTATTAGAAGAGTAGATCTACCACGAGATCAAGGAGGCTAAACCCTAGAAGCTAGCCTATGGTATGATTGTTGTTCGTCCTATGGACTAAAGCCATCTGGTTTATATAGACAACTGAGAGGGCTAGGGTTACACAAAGTCGGTTACAATGGTTGGAGATCTACATATCCATATCGCCAAGCTTGCCTTCCACGCCAAGGAAAGTCCCATCCGGACACGGGACGAAGTCTTCAATCTTGTATCTTCATAGTCTTGGAGTCCGGCCGATGATGATAGTTCGGCTATCCGGACACCCCCTAGTCCAGGACTCCCTCACATGGGAATTATCGTCAAGCTAGTTTTCATCACGTTCATATGATTCGCGTTCGGTACTTCGATAATTTGATATGTGGGTGGACCGGTACTTGGGTACTGCCCTTACTTGGACAAGCATCCCACTTATGATTAACCCCTATTGCAAGCGTCCGCAACTACAAAAAGAAGTATTAAGGTAAACCTAACCACAACATTAAACATATGGATCCATATCAGCCCCTAACGAAGCAACGCATAAACTAGGGTTTAAGCTTCTGTCACTCTAGCAACCCATCATCTACTTATTACTTCCCCATGCCTTCCTCTAGGCCCAAATAATGGTGAAGTGTCATGTAGTCGACGTTCACATAACACCACTAGAGGAAAAGACAACATACATCTCATCAAAATATCGAACGAATACCAAATTCGCATGACTACTAATAGCAAGACTTCACCCATGTCCTCAGGAACAAACGTAACTACTCACAAAGCATGTTCATGTTCATAATCAGAGGAGTAATAATATGCATAAAGGATCTGAACATATGATCTTCCACCAAGTAAACCAATTAGCATCAACTACAAGGAGTAATCAACACTACTAGCAACCCACATGTACCAATTTGTAGTTTTGATACAAGATTGGATACAAGAGATGAACTAGGGTTTTGAGAGGAGATGGTGCTGGTGAAGATGTTGATGGAGATTGACCCTCTCTCGATGAGAGGATCGTTGGTGATGATGTTGGTGATGATTTCCCCCTCCCGGAGGGAAGTGTCCCTGGCAGAACAGCTCCGCCAGAGCCCTAGATTGGTTCCGTCAAGGTTCCGCCTCATGGCGACGGAGTTTCGTCCCGTAAGCTTGCCCACGATTTTTTCCAGGGTAAAAGCGATGATATAGCAGAAGATGGACACCGGAGGCCCACCAGGGGGCCCAGGAGATAGGGGCGCGCCCTATAGGGGGGGGCCCTGTCTCCTGGACAGGGTGTGGGCCCCCTGGTGTATTTCTTTCGCTCAGAAACTCTTATTAATTCCAAAAAGTTGTTTTGTGGAGTTTCAGGACTTTTGGAGCTGTGCAGAATAGGTTTCCAACGTTTGCTCCTTTTCCAGCCAGAATTCCAGCTGCCGGCATTCCCCCTCTTCATGGTAAACCTTGTAAAATAAGAGAGAATAGCCATAAGTAATGAGATATAATGTGTAATAATAGCCCATAATGCAATAAATATTGATATAAAAGCATGATGCAAAATGGACGTATCAACTCCCCCAAGCTTAGACCTCGCTTGTCCTCAAGCGGAAGCCGAAATTGAAAAATATATCCACATGTTTAGAGATACAGGTGTCGATAAAAATAAAATACGGACATGAGGGCATCATGATCATTCTTATAACAGCACATAAATAGATTTTTGTTATATGATTTCTCATGCTCAAGTAACAATCAATTCGCAATGTCAATTTGGTTCAAAAACTTCATTGGGAACTACTAAACTATAATCTCAGTCATTGAAGCAATTGCAATTTATCGTAACATAAAAAAGAGCCAACAATAGAGCCTTTCGGCAAGCTCACATACTCAACTATCTCGTAGTCTTCTACAATTGCTAACACTCACGCAGTACTTGTGGTTATGGAGTTTCAGCCGGACACTGAGAAAGATAGCGGCTTATTGTGTTGCCTCCCAACGTATTCACCTTTAGGTGATGTCAACAATAATAGCCCATGCTAACTTACATCCAATTGGATATATATATATCATGATCTTTCAAACACGAGGAGCTTGCCAAAGGATAAAATGAAAAAGGGAAAGGTGAGGATCACCTTGACTCAAGCATAAAGTAAAAACATGAAGTAAAAGATAGGCCCTTCGCAGAGGGAAGCAGAGGTTGTCATGCGCTTTTAGGGTTGGATACACAAGATCTTAATGCGAAAGAATGTCACTTTATATTGCCCCTTGTATGTGGACCTTTATTATGCAGTCTGTCGCTTTTATTACTTCCACAACAAGATCGTACAAAGCTTATTTTCTCCACACTAATAAGTTATGCATATTTAAAGAGCAATTTTTATTGCTTGCACCGATGACAACTTACTTGAAGGATCTTACTCAATCCATAGGTAGGTATGGTGGACTCTCATGGCAAAACTGGGTTTAAGGATATTTGGAAGCACAAGTAGTATCTCTACTTGGTGCAAGGAATTTGGCTAGCATGAGGGGGAAAGGCAAGCTCAACATGTTTGGAAGGACAATAACAATATACTTTAACTGAGATGTGAGAAAACATAAACCATTACGTTGTCTTCCTTGTCCAACGTCAAATCTTTTAGCATGTCATACTTAATGAGTGCTCCCAATTATAAAAAGGTGTCCAAGATAATATATTTGTATGTGAACCCCTCTTTCCTTATCACTTCCTATTAATTGCAACGATGACTAAAACTACGTTCATCAACTCTCAACAATTTTTATGCCTCATACTTTCTATATGTGAAGTTATCACTATCCATAAGATCAATATGAACTCTTTTATTCTTTCTACTTTCTCAAGATCATATCAACAAAGCAAAGCCCTTGACTCAACACTAAAATTTATTATAGATATCTCACGGACTCGATTACAAAAAGAGATCATAAAGCAAAACTCAAACTACTTGATATCAAAACTTCAATCTACTAGATCAAGAAACTACTAAAAGGATCGACTAAATAAAACGGTAAAGATAGGAGTGTGATGGTGATACGATATTGGGGCACCTCCCCCAAGCTTGGCAGTTGCCAAGGGGAGTGCCCATACCCATGTGATTATGTATCCTTCTTCACGGTTGGTGTTATGATTTTCTTGGCGATGATGCCCTTCAGGATATGGTTCTCCTCCTCGAGCTTATTGACTTGTTGTTTGAGGTCCATAATTTCTTTACGGAGCTTGCCCTTAACGGCCAAAGCTCCTTTTACCCAAGGATGCTGCATAGCTTCTGGAGAACAAGTGAAACTCTTTTTCATATTTTCATAAGAAAGAAATCTAGACTTGGAGGGAGTGACCGAAATAGGGATAGCCAGGCTAGGTAGTTCCCCCATAGTGAATTCTGCTCGGGGACGAGAGGTAACTTCTTGATCCTCCTCCATGGCATCTATCCTTTTCAAATCAGCCTCCATCTCATCCTCCGTTGATGGTCCAAAGTGATAGGCATCGCTATTTGCTCCGGGACCTGGCATTGGGTGGGACACCCGACTCTCCCCAATTGACTCCTGAGAAGACATCTTACTTTATTCTGCAACAGGAACAGCTCGAAGCGAAAATAGAGGATATTTGCGTGATACCGTGGTCAAAACCTCCGGGAGTGTATATAATGAATTTTTACCGACCAAAATACGTAACGTGCAAGAAAACAGAGTCCGGGAGGCACACGAGGTGCCCATGAGACAGGGGGGCGCGCCCAGTAGGGGGCGCGCCCTCCACTCTTGGTGGGAGCCTCGTGTCCCTTTCGGTCTACTTATTCCTTCCTAAAATTCTTAAATATTCCAAAACTGATAAAAATTGCCATTGGAGTTATTTTGGAGTCGGTTTACTTACCGTGCCATATACCTATACATTTTTGGAGTCTGAAACATTCTGGAAAGTGTCCCTTATGTATTCCTCAGGGGTTACGGTTTCAACAATATTAGTTTCAACATTGATAGGATTACCTGAAATGTAATGTTTAATTCTTTGACCGTTTACCACCCTTGGACCCGTGCCTCCGAAGTTGTTTATTTTATTGGCACCAGAACGATAGACCTCCTCAATAACGTAAGGACCTTCCCATTTTGAGAGAAGTTTTCCTGCAAAAAATCTTAAGCGAGAGTTGAATAATAATACATAGTCTCCTACGTTAAACTCATGCTTTTGTATCCTCTTATCATGCCAGTGTTTGACTTTTTCTTTGAATAGCTTGGCATTCTCATAGGCTTGAGTTCTCCATTCATCAAGGGAGCTAATATCAAACAACCTCTTCTCACCAACAAGTTTGAAGTCATAGTTGAGCTCTTTAATAGCCCAATATGCCCTATGTTCAAGTTCAAGAGGCAAATGACACGCTTTTCCATAAACCATCTTATATGGAGACATACCCATAGGATTTTTGTATGCAGTTCTATAGGCCCATAATGCATCATCAAGTTTTTTGGACCAATTCTTTCTAGATCTATTCACAGTCTTTTGCAAAATTAATTTGAGCTCTCTATTGCTCAACTCTACTTGACCACTAGATTGCGGATGATAAGGAGATGCGATTCTATGATTGACATCATACTTAGCAAGCATCTTACGGAAAGCACCATGAATAAAATGTGAACCACCATCAGTCATAAGATATCTAGAGACTCCAAACCTCGGAAAAATAACTTCTTTAAGCATTTTAATTGAAGTGTTATGATCAGCACTACTAGTTGGAATAGCTTCTACCTACTTAGTAACGTAATCAACAGCAACTAAAATATGTGTATAACCATTAGAGGCAGGAAAAGGTCCCATATAATCAAAGCCCCAAACATCAAACAGTTCAATAACAAGAGAGTAAATTCATAGGCATTTCTTGACGTCTACTAATGTTACCTACTCTTTGGCATTCATCACAAGATAAGACAAACTTACGAGCATCTTTGAAGAGAGTAGACCAATAAAAACCAGATTGTAGTACCTTGTGTGCAGTTCTGTCTCCAGCATGGTGTCCTCCATAAGATTCAGAGTGACACTTATGTAGGATCTGTTCCTATTCATGGTCAGGCACACAACGTCTAATAACACCATCTAATCCTTCTTTATAAAGGTGTGGGTCATCCCAGAAGTAATGTCTTAAATCATAAAAGAACTTTTTCTATTGCTGATATGTGAAACTAGGCAGTATACATTTAGCAACAATGTAATTAGCATAATTAACATACCAAGGAGCAGAACGAGAAGCATTGACGACCGCTAATTGTTCATCAGGAAAGCTATCATTAATAGGCAGTGGGTCATCAAGAACATTCTCTAACCTAGACAAGTTATCTACAACGGGGTTCTCAGCTCCCTTTCTATCAATAATATGCAAATCAAATTCTTGGAGCAAGAGAACCCATCTAATGAGTCTAGGCTTAGCATCTTTCTTTTCCATAAGATATTTAATAGCAGCATGATCAGTGTGAATACTAACTTTGGAATCAACAATATAAGGTCTAAACTTATCACATGCAAACACAACTGCTAAGAATTCTTTTTCAGTAGTAGCATAATTTCTCTGGGCAGTATCAAGAGTCTTACTAGCATACTGGATAACATTCAATTTCTTATCAACTCTTTACCCTAGAACAGCACCTACAGCATAATCACTAGCATCGCACATAATTTCAAAAGGTAAATTCCAATCAGGTGGCTGGACAATAGGTGCAGTGATCAAAGCCTTCTTAAGTATTTCAAATGCTTCTACGCAATCATCATCAAAGACAAAAGGAATATCTTTTTGCAATAAATTAGTCAGAGGCCTAGAGATTTTAGAAAAGTCCTTAATGAACCTCCTATAAAAACTGGCATGAGCAAGAAAACTTCTTATACCTTTTATGTCCTTAGGACATGGCATCTTTTCAATAGCATCAACTTTGGCTTTATCAACTTCAATACCTCTCTCGAAGATCTTATGCCCCAAGACAATGCCTTCATTAACCATAAAGTGACACTTTTCCCTATTCAGGACGAGACTAGTGTCTTTGCATCTCTGCAAAACTCGATCAAGGTTTCTCAAACAATCATCAAAAGGGGATCCATAAACTGAGAAATCATCCATGAATACCTCACAAATCTTTTCACAAAAATCAGAGAATATAGCCATCATGCATCTTTGAAAGGTAGCAGGTGCATTACATAAACCAAAAGGCATACGTCCATAAGCAAAAGTACCAAAAGGGCAAGTAAAAGTAGTTTTAGGTTGATCCTTCGCTGACACAGGTATCTGAGAGAAACCGGAATAACCATCTAGAAAGCAGAAATGTGTGTGTTTGGATAGTCTTTCTAGCATTTGATCAGTAAAAGGTAAAGGGTAATGATCTTTCTTAGTAGCTTTATTTAACTTACGAAAATCAATTACCATCCTATAACCTATAAAAATTCTTTGCGGGATCAATTCATCTTTATCATTAGGAACAACGGTAATACCTCCCTTTTTAGGAACGCAATGGACAGGGCTTATGCATTCACTATCAGCAACGGGATAAATAATACCTGCCTCAAGGAGCTTTAATATCTCCTTTCTTACCACTTCTTTCATCTTGGGATTTAGTCGTCGTTGAGGATCTCTAACTGGTTTGGCATCGTCCTCCATATTAATTTTGTGTTGGCATAACGTGGGACTAACGCCCTTAAGATCATCCAGAGTATATCCAATAGCAGCTCGGTGCTTCTTTAGAGTTTTCAATAATCTTTCTTCTTCTTTCTCTGAAAGGTTAGCACTAATAATAACAGGATATATTTCTTTTTCATCAAGATAAGCATACTTAAGACTGTCAGGTAAAGGTTTGAGTTCAAACATGGGATCACCCTTGGGTGGAGGGGGATCCCCAAGAATTTCAATGGGAAGGTTACGTTTCAGCATAGGTTCCTGCTTAAGGAACACTTCATCTATTTCCCTTCTTTCCTTCATAAACATATCATTTTCATGGTCTAGCAAGTATTGTTCTAACGGATCAGTTGGAGGAACATCAATGGAAGCAAGACCAATAATCTCATCCTTACTAGGTGGTTCCCTATCATGAGATTGTCTACTAAACTTCACAAAATTAAACTCATGAGACATACCATCTATGCCAATAGTGACAATATTATTTTCACAATTAATCTTAGCACTAGCTGTATTCAAGAAGGGTCTACCAAAAATAATGGGACACAAATCATCTTGTGGGGAACCAAGTACAAGGAAATCAGCAGGGTATTTAACCTTCCCACACAAAACTTCAACATCTCTAACAATCCCAAAGGGTTTAATGGTATCCCTATTAGCAAGCTTAATAGTGACATCAATTTCTTCTAACTCAATGGGTGCAATGTCATGCATAATTTCTTGATATAAGGAATAAGATATTGCACTAGCACTAGCACCCATATCACATAAGCCGTGATAACAATGATCTCCTATTTTAACAGAAATAACAGGCATGCCTACGACAGGTCTATGTGTCTTAGTATCTGGCCTAGCAATATTAGCAGTCTCACCATAGAAATAAATAACATGCCCATCTAAATCCTCATCCAAGAGATCTTTAACCATAGCAATACTAGGTTCAACATTAATTTGCTCAGGAGGTGTATAAGTCCTAATATTACTCTTACGAACAACAGTCAAAGCTTTAGCATGATCCTTTATCCTAACAGGAAAAGGAGGTTTTTCAACATAAGCAGTAGGAACAATAGGATCACTATAGGTAATAGTCTTTTCTTCGACTGTAACAACTACTTTCACTTCAATAGGAGGATTATATTTAAACCACTTCTCTTTAGGGAGATCAACGTGAGTAGCAAAAGATTCACAGAAAGTAGCTGCTATCTCAGAGTCAAGTTCATACTTAGCGCTAAATCCACGAAAAGCATCGGTATTCATTAAAGATTTAACACAATCGAACTTAGGTGTCATACCTGACTCCTTACCATCACCGGAACCCCAATCTTCAGACTTGCGTTTAATTCTTTCCAATAAATCTCATTTGAAATCAATAGTCTTCGGCATATAAGAACCAGCACAGGAAGTATCAAGCAGGTTGCGATTATCAAGAGAAAGCCGAGCATAAAAGTTCTGAATAATCATTTACCGAGAGAGATCATGATTGGGGCATGAATATAACATTGACTTAAGCCTCCCCCAAGCTTGAGCGATGCTTTCTCCTTCGCGAGGCCAGAAATTATATATGTAATTACGATCACGATGAACAAGATGCATAGGATAGAACTTCTGGTGAAATTCCAACTTCAATCACTTATAATTCCAAGATCTCGTATCATCATATAGCCTATACCATGTCAATGCATCTCCCTTAAAAGATAAAGGGAAGACCTTCCTTTTGACAATATCATCGGGAATACCTGCAAGCTTAAATAATCCACAAACTTCATCCACAAAGATAAGGTGTAAATCAGGATGCAATGTTCCGTCTCCTGTAATGGATTAGCTAGCAGTTTCTCTATCATATCCGAAGCAATCTCAAAGTAAATATTTTCATAAAGTTCAATAGGTTGAGGAGAAACTCTTTGCTCTTCTGGTTGGGGTGAAGATACCCCAAACAAGCCCCTCAAAGGATTAGTTTCCATAGTGACAAGTAACAGAAAATTTCAGCACACTATATAAATGTTTCCTTACCAAGTTCCACACACCAAAAGTGCTACACTCCCCGGCAACGACGCCAGAAAAGAGTCTTGATGACCCACAAGTGTAGGGGATAAATTGTATTCTTTTCGATAAGTAAGAGTGTCGAACCCAACGAGGAGCAGAAGGAAATGATAAGCGGTTTTCGGTAAGGTTTTCTCTGCAAGCACTGAAATTGTAGGTGATAGATAGTTTTGTGATAAGATAAATAGTAATGAGTAACAAGTAAATAAAGTGCAGCAAGGTGGCCCAATCCTTTATGTAGCAAAGGATAAGCCTGGAGAATTTCTAATAATGAGAAAGGAGCTCCCGAGGACACATGGGAATTATCGTCAAGCTAGTTTTCATCACGTTCATATGATTCGCGTTCGGTACTTTGATAATTTGATATGTGGGTGGACCGGTACTTGGGTACTGCACTTACTTGGACAAGCATCCCACTTATGATTAACCCCTATTGCAAGCGTCCGCAACTACAAAAGAAGTATTAAGGTAAACCTAACGACAACATTAAACATATGGATCCATATCAGCCCCTAACGAAGCAACGCATAAACTAGGGTTTAAGCTTCTGTCACTCTAGCAACCCATCATCTACTTATTACTTCCCCATGCATTCCTCTAGGCCCAAATAATGGTGAAGTGTCATGTAGTCAACGTTCACATAACACCACTAGAGGAAAAGACAACATACATCTCATAAAAATATCGAACAAATACCAAATTCACATGACTACTAATAGCAAGACTTCACCCATGTCCTCAGGAACAAACGTAACTACTCACAAAGCATGTTCATGTTCATAATCAGAGGAGTAATAATATGCATAAAGGATCTGAACATATGATCTTCCACCAAGTAAACCAATAAGCATCAACTACAAGGAGTAATCAACACTACTAGCAACCCACAGGTACCAATTTGTGGTTTAGATACAAGATTGGATACAAGAGATGAACTAGGGTTTTGAGAGGAGATGGTGCTGGTGAAGATGTTGATGGAGATTGACCCTTTCCCGATGAGAGGATCATTGGTGATGACGTTGGTGATGATTTCCCCCTCCCGGAGGGAAGTGTCCCCGGCAGAACAGCTCCGCCAGAGTCCTAGATTGGTTCTGCCAAGGTTCCGCCTTGTGGCGGAGGAGTTTCGTCCCGTAATCTTGCCCACGATTTTTTCCATGGTAAAAGCGATGATATAGCAGAAGGTGGACACCCAAGGCCCACCAGGGGGCCCAGGAGATAAGGGGGGCGCGCCCTATAGGGGGGCGCCCCCCTGTCTCCTGGACAGGGTGTGGGCCCCCTGGTGCATTTCTTTCGTTCAGAAATTCTTATTAATTCCAAAAGGTTGTTTCGTGGAGTTTCAGGACTTTTGGAGCTGTGCAGAATAGGTTTCCAACGTTTGCTCCTTTTCCAGCCAGAATTCCAGCTGCCGGCATTCCCCCTCTTCATGGTAAACCTCAGAAAATAAGAGAGAATAGCCATAAGTAATGATATATAATGTGTAATAACAGCCCATAATGCAATAAATATTGATATAAAAGCATGATGCAAAATGGACGTATCATGGCCCCTCCCGGTGGACCCCCGGAACCCCTCCGGTGGCCCCGGTACAATATCGGTATGCCCCCGAACTTTTTCTGTGACCGTATGACAACTTCCCATATATAAATCTTCACCTCCGGACCATTCCTGAACTCCTCGTGATGTCCGAGATCTCATCCGGGAGTCCGAACAACATTCTGTAATCACATACAAGTCTTCCTAATAACCCTAGCGTCATCGAACCTTAAGTGTGTAGACCCTATGGGTTCGGGAATCAAGCAGACATAACTGAGACAGCTCTCCGGCCAATAACCAACAACGGGATCTAGATAATCGGATGAACCACGATGTCGAGGATTCAAGTAATCCCGTATGCAATTCCCTTTGTCAATCGGTACGTTACTTGCCTAAGATTTGATCATCGGTATCCCAATACCTCGTTCAATCTCATTACCGGCAAGTCACTTTACTCGTTACATAATGCATGATCCCGTGACCAACCACTTAGTCACATTGAGCTCATTATGATGATGCATTACCGAGTGGGCCCAGAGATACCTCTCCGTCATACGGAGTGACAAATTCCAGTATCGATTCGTGCCAACCCAACAGACGCTTTCGGAGATACCTACAGTGCACCTTTATAGTCACCTAGTTATGTTGTGAAGTTTGGTATACCCAAAGAACTCCTACGGTATCCGGGAGTTACACAATCTCATGGTCTAAGGAACTGATACTTGACATTAGAAAATCTTTAGCAAACGAACTACACAATCTTGTGCTATGCTTAGGATTGGGTCTTGTCCATCACATCATTCTCCTAATGATGTGTTCTCGTTATCAATGACATACAATGTCCATAGTCAGGAAACCATGACCATGTGTTGATCAACGAGCTAGTCAACTAGAGGCTCACTAGGGACATGTTGTGGTCTATGTATTCACACATGTATCACGGTTTCCAGTTAATACAATTATAGCATGAACAATAGACAATTATCATGAACAAGGAAATATAATAATAATCATTTTATTATTGCCTCTAGGGCATATTTCCAACACTTCCGTAGTATGAGAGGTGGCAGTCACTACAGACGCCTGCTTAGAAAAACAAAAGAGGGAGAGGTACCACAATGTAAGTCTCCTGCGAACATATATTTGATCCTCTGTCCGGCTTTTTCTTTCGAACACCGAACAATGTATCAGGGGCTACTATCTATACTATGACACTCTTCGAAACCTCACAACATACCTCAAAGCCTGTTATAAGGCTGATGCAGGCTTCAGTCAGACCGCTTTTGGTAGACTGAATTTTCTCAATCACCGCACCCATAAGGGCACGGTGTTCTTCAATGATGGAGGCGCTCTTCAGCGCTGCTGATAAGATATCCGGCACCTCTGGTTGGGCAAAGGTTGATGGTGGAATAGATGCACCCCTTCTATCGAGGGAGGTCGCCCGCCTGATTCTGGAGTTGTGTTGTTCTCCGGAACTGTGTCCGGCTGGGGGTCGAATTCAAGATAGCTCCCGCCGTTAGTGTCCATGGGGGCCTTTTCCCCCGTGTGTTCGGCCATCGAGGTTTGACCCTCTGGTGCCGCCTTGACAGTCTCCCCAGCCCCTCCTCGGCCTGGGTCCCTTTGGGACGATACCTCGGTGTCATCCACGTGTTTTGGGGAGGGGGCCGTCGGGCGTGTCCCGCTGTCCATAGCATCCGAACCCAGTGAATCCTCTGATGAGGATTGTTCGGCGTGGGACCTGGCCGAACTACAAAAAAGGCGTGACTCAATGCGTTAAATGCTATACGATAGTGAGTCTGGATACACAAACGTGTCCGGGTTTTGTATACTCACGATTTAACCAGGGGCTGGACCCTGGGATCCCACTCTGGGCTGTTGTCGGTGCCGGTGGCGGATTCATCCGGAAAGGGGGGGGGGGTCCCTTCTTAGGCGACTCAGCCTCCAAGTGTGTGG
>NW_021198611.1:0-873 GCF_002162155.2 Triticum dicoccoides
TTTTTGCTTTTAGGTCACAAAAATTATAAACTTTCTGTTAGTGCCATTAGTTTTAAATTTTAAATAGTTTAAATTTGAATTTTTAAAAATTTGTGTGAATCACTAGTTTATGAATAACTTTACTATAAAATTAGAAATTTTTTCTTCTTTGCTATTTATTTTTTATTTATACTTACAATTAAATACTTATAGTTTGATTTTAGGTCACAAAAATTATATTCTTTTTGCTATTGAAGAATATTATAGTTTTATTTTAGTTGATCATAACATAATATTTTAATTGATTGTTTTTATCTTCATAAAAGTTTTGTAGTTTATTCTGTTTGCTATTAATTCATTATTTGAGCTAAATGACTCTGAAATTGGAAAGCATTTCAAAATGAACTCTGAAAAGGTTGAAAGTTGGCATGGTATCATCATTTCACCCACATAGCATGTTCCAAAATGTAGAGAGGGTTACGACAAAAACTTGATGCACTTCGTGTACAAAATGGACAATCACTTTCGAAGTATCAAAGTTTCAAACCATAAGACATGAAAGCATTTCAAATGAACTCTGAAAAAGTTGAAAGTTGGGATGGTATCATAATTTCACCCACATAGCATGTGCATGTACAAAACGGACAATGGTAGCATGTTCGTCTGTTACAAATTTGGCATGGTATCATCATAATAGTTGCGGGAGAAAGTATTCACTTTTTCTTCGCTTGTGTCATTTGCTTATTGCGCCGTAACCATGGATAATCTTCATTGTTTATCAGGATGCTTGGGTCAGCCTTGACATTGAAGGGAGGAATTTCATGAAACTTTTCATAATCTTCAGACATGTCTGTCTTGCCGTCCACTCCCAGGATGTCCCTTTTTCCTGAAAGA
>NW_021198612.1:0-1131 GCF_002162155.2 Triticum dicoccoides
GAAATTCCCCCCTGTTCCTCCATATATACAGCCCTTAGGGCATCGTTTAGACTTTGGGTTTTGTTTAGATTAAAAGTTCGCCATAGCTGCAACTTCGCGTACTTCGTTTGTGTTCAACGACCAGACAAAGGCGTCACAGAACCCCACCTTGATCAATAAAGCTTTCATCTTATATTCGCAATATCCAGATTGCAATCTTAGTTTCTTGCTTGTTCTTCGTTTGCTCGCAGGAAACAGACCCTCGTGGTCAGGTTGATCGTGCTCCGGCGTGGTCAATAACCTCTCGGAGTTGGTTTAGCGATTGCTAAGGCGCGACATCCTCGCACGTTCGTAGTCGGATCGTCAAAGTCGACTTCCACCAAAGCGATATCCATCATCTCATCGAAAGACGGGACACCTTTCCCTCTATCAAGTGGTATCAGATTTCCAGGTTGCTCGGTGAGATTTTACAGTTTTTCGTAGTTTAGATCGAGTCTGTTCTTCATACCTACAGTCCACGAAAAAGCCACAAAAAAAATTTAGGGTTAGTTCATCATATCCGAACCAATCTGAGCCTTTGCATAATCTTTTTAGGGTTTTTGCTTTGTTGAATTTGCGGTTGCATCGTCGGTCTAGTTGTTGGTCTTAGAGTCTAGTCTTTTAGAGTTTCGAGTTCTGGTCATAAGTTGTCACGCCGCCGCCGCACCATCATCATCGCCCCTGCCATCTACCACCACCGCTTATCCGCCACCGCTCCGAATCAGTATCCATATACCACCACCAATCCGTGTCCATATACCACCACCGATCCATATCCATATACTACCACCACTACCACCACCGCTGCCATATACCACCACCATATATCTACCACCAATCCGAGTTCCTTGCTTATTAGGTTTGTTTCCGAGATCCATCTAGTTTCTGATTCGTGTTTCCTTGCCGGAGTAGGTTTCGGGAAAAAAAAAAGAGTCGGGTAGCCACGCTCCGTTTAGGCCCAAAATTTTTCGAAAACGCATTTTTCGAAAAAATTTCTGGCTATCCTATTTTTAGGTGTTTCTGAGTGTTTTGAGACAGGTGCCATTATAGGAAGTTTTTTTTGACCCGTTTCCAATTTTTGGGTCCGGGCAGTCGAAAAAAAAAATTTGGTCG
>NW_021198613.1:0-1083 GCF_002162155.2 Triticum dicoccoides
AAGACGCGCGAGCAATTCATTAAATCTGTTATCGAGCTTTGTTTCGAACGTCTTCTCAAGGCCAGTGATCTTCTCCATGGCCTCTTCAAAATTGTTCAGCACATCTTGCACCTGTTCAGTCATCATTTGCTGAAACTTATCATGAAGCTCCTTGTTCGATAAATTCTCCCAGTCAATCTCGTCGGCTTGTGATCCTGGCATGGTTAGCAGCAATAGAAACACACAAGAATATGATCCTACAGACTACGAACAAGTGGTGGTGGTGGGTGTCACAAATCCGTCAAGCAAAACTCAAATTCTTACCAGTTCTTACCCAGCAATAGGCGGTGATCGGCAACCGTTGTAGTCACAACTCTCAAAGCTTGGATAGAGCGATTACCAGGGAGAGTCAAACGCACGACGTAGATGTATGTGGAGCTGGGAAGGCTTATAGTATGGTAGCAAAAAGGGTCAGCAATAATCAATTCAGAGATGCAAAGTTGAATAAACGCTCAACGACGGTACTGTGCTGGTCCTAGGCTAGACTGTGCTAGAGACGCGAGCCTAGAACACCAACAAAATCACGGCGCGGCACGTAAACAAGGGAAAAGCACACTCTGAATTTATTATTATTTTTCGCTCTTTTTTTTTTTGCGCTCTTTTTTTTGCGGTGCTTTTTTTTGTTTTGCGAAAAATCACTATAATGGCGAGTATCTCAAAACTCTTCCTAGCTCAAACTGACAGGATGGGCACGAAATTTTTCGACCAATTTTTTTTTTTTTCGACTGCCCGGACCCAAAAACTGGAAACGGGTCAAAAAAAACTTCCTATAATGGCACCTGTCTCAAAACACTCAGAAACACCTAAAAATAGGATAGCCAGAAATTTTTTCGAAAAATGCGTTTTCGAAAATTTTTGGGCCTAAACGGAGCGTGGCTACCCGACTCCGGCAAGGAAACACGAATCGGAATCTAGATGTGATAGAGGCAAAGGTGTCCCGTCTTTCGATGAGATGATGGATATCGCTTTGGTGGAAGTCGACTTTGACGATCCGACTACGAACGTGCGAGGACGTCGCGCCTTAGCAATCGCTAAACCAACTCC
>NW_021198614.1:0-988 GCF_002162155.2 Triticum dicoccoides
ACCCCTTTATCCTCTGCATGACCTGTCATTGCCACAGTAAATAGATGAAACCCACTAGCATGAGTAGGAGTTGTTTGAGCCCTGTTGTGCCTACTCATTCATGTTTGTTTGTCATGCCTGCTACTGCTTAGAGTTGAGTCAGGTCTGATTCATCGGGGATGAATTAGAGGTGTGTGAACATGTCCTACTGTGTGTGAGCTAAGTGTGTGAACACGATTTGGTAAAGGTAGCGGTGAGAGGCCATGTAGGAGTACATGGTGGGTTGTCTCATTGAAGCCGTCCTCAGGAACTGAGTTCTGTGTTTGTGATCCATGATTCAGCTACTACCATACATTGGGCCCTGAAATATGACCCTGCTCGACTTCTTATTCACCCTTGTCCTCTGTCCAGGAGTTGCAAGTAGTTTCTGGTGTTTGTAGTATGCTGGAGGCCGTGGACAGCGCTGACCGTAGGGGTGGGCTGTGATGTGGTAGGCACGTGGCCGGGTATACCGGGCGCCCGTTTGGTGTCACGGAACCCTGTTCACATCGTTTGGGGCTGTGAGCGAAACTCCAGCCTGATCTCCTCATGGATGGAACCCGAATAGGCGATAAACCTGGACTAGAGACTTAGGTGTTTAGGTAGGTCGTGGTCTACACCCATGTCGGCTTTCGCTTGAAGTCTGCCGAGCACATGTCGTGTGCAGACGCTAAGTGGTGGAAACATGTATGAAGAAGTACACCCCTGCAGGGTTAACATCATCTATTCGAATAGCCGTGTCCGCGGTAAAGGACTTCTGGGTTGCTTATATCAGTTCATAGACAAGTGAAAGTGGATACTCTAAAATACGCAAGATAAGCGTGAGTGCTATGGATGGCGTTCTCGTAGGGAGACGGGAGCGGATCCATAGTGGTGTATTGATATGGTGAATATGTGGACTCGTGTGCGCCACCTCAAAAGAGTTACTTGCAGTCGTAGTTCAGGATAGCCACCGAGTCAAAGCTGGCTT
>NW_021198615.1:0-1098 GCF_002162155.2 Triticum dicoccoides
ACCTGACTCAAAACGCACACAAGTTTTTCATACGGACTCCGAATTGGGTGATTCTTTTTTTGTTGGAAACTAGATTTCGTTCACTTTCCAACCCAATTGGAATCACCTTCAAATTCGTCCGGAGCGTTGAGTTGTGGACGAAACAATCTGATGCTGCAGCAGAATCCGAGTCAAACTACAAGTCCAAAGGTGTTACATCACCTCCACTTGGGCCCATTGGCCTTGTACGACCTAGATTTAGTTTTAGGCTGCCTTGGGACGTCCTCCCACCTCCTTGGCCGCCACCCCTTGCTCCTATATAAGTAGATCCATCTAGTAGCTTTTCCTTGGGATTTGTTTAGTTAAAAGTTAGCCAACGCAACTTCGTGTACTTCGTTTGTGTCCAACGACCAGACCAAGACCGCTTACGGATCCCCACCATTATCAATACCTCATATATATTTGCAATATTCAGATTGTTTTATCATATTCTTGCTCGTTCTTCGATTGCTTGCAGGAATAGACCTTCGTGGTCAGGCTGACCGTGCTTCCGGCATCGTCAGTAACCTCAGGAGATTGGTTTAGCGATTGCTAAGGCGCAACGTCGTGCACGTTTGTAGTCGGATCGTCAAAGTCGTCTCCACCAAATCGATAGTTATCATCTCATCGAAAGATCGGGACACCCTCGCCTCTATCAAAACCCAAAGTCTAAACGATGCCCTAAGGGCTGTATATATGGAGGAAGAGGGGGGAATTTCGTGGCCCTTGGTGGAGGGGTCCGAAATCAACCCTATCTCTTGTTTCCCCACACATACGGACTCTAAAAATAGCCTATACTGATGTATTTCGAAATTACATGGGCCTGGCCCAATAATAAGGTGACGCAGCACCTAAAATAGCCTCGGGACGAAATTTATGAAGTGGCGTCTTGTATATTTCGTCCAAGGCTTCATGCACCCATTATGGTGGCTTCAAAGTCCTGAAATCATCACTTGTAACTCCGTTCTTGTTTCCCTTGCGCATGCCATCATCTCCATGCTTGTTCTTGCTCCAATGTTCATCCTTCTCCAAGCTAGGCCCTTCATTTGTAAGCAAAACAAATGTATCCAATTTAGGCAG
>NW_021198616.1:0-1515 GCF_002162155.2 Triticum dicoccoides
CATGGGTATCCAGATCCCGCTGATGGTTATTGACTGAGAGAGTCTCGGTCATGTCTGCATGTCTCCCGAACCCGTAGGGTCTACACACTTAAGGTTCAGTTACGCTAGGGTTATAGGGATATGTATATGCAGTAACCCGAATGTTGTTCGGAGTCCCGGATGAGATCCCGGACGTCACGAGGAGTTCCGGAATGGTCCGGAGGTAAAGATTTATATATGGGAAGTCCTGTTTCGGGCATCGGGACAAGTTTCGGGGTTATCGGTATTGTACCGGGACCACCGGAAGGGTCCCGGGGGTCCACCGGGTGGGTCCACCTGTCCCGGGGGGCCACATGGGCTGTAAGGGGGTGCGCCTTGGCCTAATGGGCCAAGGGCACCAGCCCCACATTGGCCCATGCGCCTAGGGTTAAAGGGGGCAAGAGTCCTAGGAGGGTAAGGCACCTCCTAGGTGCCTTGGGGGGAGGGAAAACCCCCCTTGGCCGCCGCACCCCCTAGGAGATTGGATCTCCTAGGGCCGGCCACCCCCCTTGGCACCCCTATATATAGTGGGGGAGAGGAGGGACTTCATACCGGAACGCCCTGGCCTTTGGTTGCCTCCTTCTCCCTCCCCAACACCTCCTCCACCTCCATAGTGCTTAGCGAAGCTCTGCGGGAGTACTGCAGCTCCATCAACACCATGCCGTCGTGCTGCTGCTGGTGCCATCTCCCTCAACCTCTCCTCCCTTCCTTGCTGGATCAAGAAGGAGGAGACGTGGCTGTTCCGTACGTGTGTTGAACGCGGAGGTGCCGTCCGTTTGGCGCTGGTCATCGGTGATTTGGATCACGTCGAGTACGACTACATCATCACCTTGCAAGCTTCCGCACGCGATCTACAAGTGGTATGTAGATGCAAACTCTCTCCCTAGACTCGTTGATTAGATGAACTCATAGATGGATCTTGATGAAACCGTAGGAAAAATTTTAATTTTCTGCAACGTTCCCCAACAGTGGTATCAGAGCTAGGTCTATGCGTAGTTCTCTTTGCACGAGTAGAACACAACTTTGTTGTGGGCGTGGATTTTGTCATCTTACTTGCCTCCACTAGTCTTTTCTTGCTCAACGGTATTGTGGGATGAAGCGGCCCGGACCAACCTTACACGTACTCTTACGTGAGACCGGTTCCACCGACTGACATGCACAAGTTGCATAAGGTGGCTGGCGGGTGTCTGTCTCTCCCACCTTAGTTGGAGCGGAATCGATGAACAGGGCCCTTATGAAGGGTAAATAGAAGTTGACAAAATCACGTTGTGGTGATTCGTAGGTAAGAAAACGTTCTTGCTAGAACCCAATTGCAGCCACGTAAAAGATGCAACAACAATTAGAGGACGTCTAACTTGTTTTTGCAGCGATTGATCATGTGATGTGATATGGCCAGAAGTTGTGATGAATGATGAATTGTGATGTATGAGATCATGTTCTTTGTAATAGGATTCACGACTTGCATGTCGATGAGTATGACAACCGGCAGGAGCCATA
>NW_021198617.1:0-1473 GCF_002162155.2 Triticum dicoccoides
GGTCGACAGCCCAGAAAACTCTCACACATGGACACGAACGCGGCAAGATAGGCGATAGAATTTGGGTAGAGTGGTGGAGTTGCGCTCCAAAGAAGTTCAAGAAACCACGGAAGAAAATACTCGGCGGCAAAGAAAATACGCGGTCGACATGGGTAGCCAGAAGCACGCACTCACCCTCCTCCGGCTGGGGCTGCCATTCTTTCCCCGGAAGCCTTGCAGCTCCATGAGGGATCAGGCCCTCGTTGGCCATGTCGAGGAGGTCCTTCTCCGTGATGGTCGACTGGATCCAATCTCCCTGGACCCAGCCTTTCGGCAGGCGGGATCTAGACGAAGACCCGCCGCGGCTGGTGGATCTCCCCTTCGCCTTCTCCGTCGCCGACGCCTTCTTCGCGCGTTCCAGTGCCGCCGTCTTCTCCTTGGCCATGGTTGCCGGTGAGACGCGCGAGGAGAAGTTGTGCGGAGGCGAGAGCGAGCGCGTTGGGCGGAGACGAAGGGAACAGAGAAAGAGAATGCTGAGGCACTGTTCAAAAAACCCTCGCCGGGCGCATTTATAAGGTCCCTTCCGAGTGGATTACAGGTGGGCCCGGTCGATCTAATCATATCTCGGAACAGTTATGCAGGCGGGATACATGGCGAAGAAAGCGGCGTGGGGATCGAGGCGTCTATGTCCCGTCCCATCCGAACACTGCGGTCCGCTCCGCTTCGCGCGTTTCCCCAAATTTCGCATCCCGCGGAATCCACGAATGGCAGATCGATCTGTCAGGCGCGGGATTTCCTGCGATCCATCGCTCGGAAATCGTCGAAGCCCGAAAGATCACTCGACGAAAGAAAAGAATGGATCGAGTCGACTGAAGACAGGTTGCTCACTATCAACGAAGAGATTCTTTGGTCCAGAACAACGCACGACCAGTGTGCAAAGGTTAATCGGAAACAACATCAGCTCCTTCCTCACTCGAAGCCTCAATCCATTCGGGGGCTAATGATGGAGTCATGTACCTAGGGTAGGGTCACAGACCTGATCTAAATACCCTGCCCAAGGACACCCTTAGAAGAGGTCACCTTCCAGTCGACTAACGAGGGACTCACTCGACTGACTTGAAGGACTCGACCACGAAGACTCACTCGACTACCAGGAGGTCAAAAGGCACTCTGCACTGCAACAGCCTGTAGTTAAGTAGACTTTATGGTAGTTAAGAAACTTTATGTGGGACGTTACCAGTAATGCCCCGGACTTAATGTCCCTTAAACCCTTCATTACGTGGGCTGGCTGGGGTCCTGGCGCACTCTATATAAGCCACCCCCCTCCACAGGCAGAAGGGTTCGGCACCCTGTAACTCATATACACACAATCCACTCGACCGCCTCCGGGCTCCGAGACATAGGGCTTTTACTTCCTCCGAGAAGGGCCTGAACTCGTACATCTCTTGTGTTTACAACTTCTCCATAGCTAGAACCTTGCCTCTCCATACCTAC
>NW_021198618.1:0-1644 GCF_002162155.2 Triticum dicoccoides
CTTCCCCCTCCTAGTAGGAGTAGGAAAGGAGGAATCCTACTCCTACTAGGAGGAGGATTCCTCCTCCCTTGGCGCGCCTAAAGGGGCCGGCCGGCCTCCCCCCTCCCTCCTTTATATACGGGGGCAGGGGGCACCCCATAGACACACAAGTTGATCTACGGATCTATCCTTAGCCGTGTGCGGTGCCCCCTTCCACCATATTCCACCTCGGTCATATCGTCGCGAAGCTTAGGCGAAGCCCTGCGCCGGTAGAACATCAAGATCGTCACCACGCCGTCGTGCTGACGGAACTCTCCCTCGACACTCGGCTGGATCGGAGTTCGAGGGACGTCATCGAGCTGAACGTGTGCTGAACTCGGAGGCTCCGTACGTTCGGTGCTTGGATCGGTCGATCGTGAAGACGTACGACTACATCAACCGCGTTGTGCTAACGCTTCCGCTTACGGTCTACGAGGGTACGTGGACATACACTCTCCCCTCTGGTTGCTATATCATCACCATGATCTTGCGTGTGCGTAGGAATTTTTTTGAAATTACTACGTTCCCCAACAGCCCTCGCAGGCGGCTTCGCCGGAGGCTGTCCCTTGGCCGGCGGCGGGGCCTTGGGCGGCATGTCGTCGTCGCCAGCAACCACAGGAACGCTGCGGCAGACCTGAAACCCCCGCTTCACCCGACGCAGCACAGCAGACGGGAATCCAACCAGCCCGCGGCGGCGAACCCTAGTGTCTACGTATCGGTAAACGGCCAACGATCGTGCATGAGATGTTACTCGATCTGATGCGATCTCCTGTACGTCGAGGGCGACCGGTTTTGCCTGGGTCTGTAACCCAGCTAATCCCGGCCCAACCCTGGTAAAAATCCCTTGGCCCAAAGGCGTAACAACGGACGGGCCTTCCGAACAATCTTCCGGTTGAAGCCCATCGTCGTTGAGCAAAAGATTCAAACGCGAGATTCGACCAGAACGGATCACGCAGGCTCTGTCAATCGCCGGCGCCGGCGCCTGCGCCGCCGATGATCTCCGAAACTTCTTCCTCTTCAACACTTTCCACGACCCCTCTGTAATGAAATCGGACAAGGTCGGTTTTGGAAGACTTACCTTTGGAATCGGCCCCTTCCATGGCCGGATCGCCGCTGCCGCCGTCCGTCTGGTCCCAAACCTTGCCGTGCTGGATCATCAACTGGCACAATGCCATCGACAATGGCAGCCACATCGTCTTCCGAATAGCCAGGGTCGAAAGCCTCGCAGATCACCGATGACGGCGTCGGCGAGTAAACTCCCGGCGAGCTTCCGGCGCTGTCCCCGTCATCTTCGTCCTCCGTTTCAGACTCCGCGAGAGCCCAAAACCTTCCACCGGCGCGCCCCACACCGGAGATGGTCGCCGGCGGCAGGCTCGCAGTAGACGCCACGGGCGTCGCCCGTGTCGCCCATACCATTTCTCGCAGTAGACGCCTGCAAGCTAGTCAAATGAAAGTTTATGCTCCTTTTTTTGAACAATTTTTTGACTTCAAATGGATGAGTCATCGGTGGCTAACTCTTTTTTTGAACATTAGTGGGTAACAAATAGTTAACCACATGGGGCCCGTGGTCAAGCTCTCCCTAAAAATCTGTTTCGAAGCGGCAAATGTAACGTAGAATCTAGAGTA
>NW_021198619.1:0-980 GCF_002162155.2 Triticum dicoccoides
GAAACCTACTCCGGCAAGGAAACACGAATCGGAATCTGGATGGATCCCGAAAACAAACCTAATAAGCAAGGAACTCGGATTGGTGGTGGATATATGGTGGTGGTATATGGCAGCGGTGGTGGTAGCGGTGGTAGTATATGGATATGGATCGGTGGTGGTATATGGACACGGATTGGTGGTGGTATATGGATACGGATTCGGTGCGGTGGTGGTAGATGGCAGGGGCGATGATGATGGTGCGGCGGCGGCGTGACAACTTATGACCAGAACTCGAAACTCTAAAAGACTAGACTCTAAGACCAGCAACTAGACACGACGATGCAACCGCAAATTCAACAAAGCAAAACCCTAAAAAGATTATGCAAAGGCTCAGATTGGTTCGGATATGATGAACTAACCCTAATTTTTTTTTGTGGCTTTTTCGTGGACGGTAGGTATGAAGAACAGACTCGATCTAAACTACGAAAAACTGTAAAATCACACCGAGCAACCTGGAAATCTGATACCACTTGATAAAGGCAAAGGTGTCCCGTCTTTCGATGAGATGGTGGATTTCGCTTTGGTAGAAGTCGACTTTGACGATCCGACTACGAACGTGCGAGGACGTCGCGCCTTAGCAATCGCTAAACCAACTCCGAGAGGTTATTGACCACGCCGGAGCACGATCAACCTGACCACGAGGGTCTGTTTCCTGCGAGCAAACGAAGAACAAGCAAGAAACTAAGATTGCAATCTGGATATTGCGAATATAAGATGAAAGCTTTATTGATCAAGGTGGGGTTCTGTGACGCCTTTGTCTGGTCGTTGAACACAAACGAAGTACGCGAAGTTGCAGCTATGGCGAACTTTTGATCTAAACAAAACCCAAAGTCTAAACGATGCCCTAAGGGCTGTATATATGGAGGAAGAGGGGGGAATTTCGTGGCCCTTGGTGGAGGAGTCCGAAATCAACCCTATCTCTTGTTTCCCCACACATACGG
>NW_021198620.1:0-846 GCF_002162155.2 Triticum dicoccoides
CTGGACGGAGTCTTCCTCAACCTCTCCCTCTCTCCTTGCTGGATCAAGGCATGGGAGACGTCACCGGGCTGTACGTGTGTTGAACGTGGAGGTGCCGTCCGTTCGGCACTAGGATCTCCGGTGATTTGGATCACGATGAGTACGACTCCTTCAACCCCGTTCTCTTGAACGCTTCCGCTTAGCGATCTACAAGGGTATGTAGATGCACTCTCCTTCCCCTCGTTGCTGGTTTCTCCATAGATAGATCTAGGTGACACGTTGGAAAATTTTGAATTTCTGCTATGTAACACAACAGATCACCATCGAGGGGACGGCCTCGTCCTCCTTCTTTTTCTTCTCACCGGCATCACGCTTCTAGTGGAACTCCTGCTCCGCCTGGACGTACTTGGGATGCTCCCGTGCAAACTGAGCCATAGCTACCTCGTCGCTCTCGAGAGAGTGACGACAACCGCCAGTCTCTTCGTCGTCTTCTTCTTCTTCTTCTTCTTCTTCTTCTTCTTCTTCTTCTTTTTCTTCTTCTTCTTCTTCTTCTTCTTCTTCTTCTTCTTCTTCTTCACCGACATCTCCTCCATCCGGATGCCCTGCGGCACGAGCCACTCTGCCACCGCCCGGGTCTCAATCTCTGCGAAGTTGAGGTCCGTCTTCAGTTGTCCGGCATGCCACATCGCCATGTCATAAGCACACACGACCTCGTCGGTGGTGGGATACATGCCGACCAACCAACGCCGCCTGACATCGGAGAACTCCACTCTGAATTTCCTAGAGGGCTTCGCCCTCACGCGAAACAAACCCTACTTTCCCTTCGGCGTCTTCTTCGGCACCATTGGATGGCGGCGGTGGCCGGAG
>NW_021198621.1:0-956 GCF_002162155.2 Triticum dicoccoides
ATGGATTTTGAAAGGAAGACAGACAATGATGGTAAGTGTCACCATTGAGAAAGCTCGACTTGTCGTTAAGATGTTTTTCGACAAGTTCAAGGAGTTGACTACGATGAGACTTTCTCACTCGTAGCGATGCTAAGAGTCTGTTGGAATTATATTAGCAATTATTGCATTATTTATGAAATCTTGCAGATAGGATGTCAAAACATTGTTTCCTCGACGATTCTTGAGGAAAGGTTGTATGTGATACAACCGGAAGGTTTTGTCTATCCTGAAATATGCTAATAAGTATGCAAAGCTCCAGCAATCCTTCTGAGGACTGGAGTGAGCATCTCGGAGTTGGAATGTATGCTTTGATGATGATCAAAGATTTTGGGTGTATACAAAGTTTATGAGAAACTTGTATTTCCAAAGAAGTGAGTGGGAGCACTATAGAATTTCTGATAAGTATATGTTGTTGACATATTGTTGATCAGAAATGATGTAGAATTTCTGGAAAGCATATAGGGTTATTTGAAAGGTGTTTTTCAATGGAAAACCTGGATTAAGCTACTTGAACATTGAGCATCAAGATCTATAAGGATAGATCAAAACGCTTAATAGTACTTTCAAATGAGCACATGCCTTGACGTGATCTTGAAGGTGTTCAAGATGGATCAGTCAAAGAAGGAGTTCTTGCCTGAGTTGTAAGGTATGAAGTTAAGACTTAAAGCTCGACCATGGTAGAATAGAGAGAAAGGAACGAAGGTCGTCCCCTATGCTTAAGACATAGGCTCTACAGTATGCTATGCTGTGTACCGCACCTGAAGTGTGCTTTACCATGAGTCAGTCAAGGGGTACAAGAGTGATCCAAGAATGGATCACAGGACAGCGGTCAAAGTTATCCTTAGTAACTAGTGGACTAAGGAATTTTCTCAATTATGGAGGTGGTAAAAGAGTTCGTCGTAAAGGGTTACGTCGAT
>NW_021198622.1:0-662 GCF_002162155.2 Triticum dicoccoides
ATATATATATATATATATATATATATATATATATATATATATATATATATATATATATCCATCTGTACCATGTTTGAATAATAATTGACATGTTGTAAATATTTGCAGAAACTATGGAGCACTCCCGAGACGAAGAAACAGAAGCGATGTTGGGGGACATAATCGCAAATGGATCAAGTGATGATGTTGCGTAATTTCCCCTCGACACTGTTGATCAGCTAGATGAAGAAGAGGGCTATGTTTATGATGGTGGCTTCGACCCATTAATGCCGGTACAAGAGGAGGACTATGTTCATGATGGCTCCGGTGACACAATGGAGGTACAAGACGAAGGAGACCGTGCTGACTGCTCCGGTCACCGAACCGAGTCCGGCCAGGTATATATATATTAGTTAAGCCCGTGCTGACTAGTTAATTGATGCATCCATTGTTTTGGTATATGTACACATATTAATTACTGTCGTCTTTCTTCCTTATAATTTCTAGCCCTCCGGATCGAGCACAACTTCGGTAAGGAGACGAGGCCCGAAGAAAAAGTTGAGCTCGGATGAAAAGTTTGAGATCATAGAAATCGCGCCCGACGGCGAACCGATTGAACCCATCTGGACAAGGAAGGCATTTTCTGCTCAGTGCGGGGTTCTTGTTAGGGACAGGATCCCGAT
>NW_021198623.1:0-1438 GCF_002162155.2 Triticum dicoccoides
AACCCCAAAATCTGCAGGCAGCTCAAGTTTATATGCATTATCATTTATTTTCTCTAACACCTTAAAGGGACCATCAGCACGTGGCATTAACTTTGATTTGCGCAAATCAGGAAATCTATCCTTACGCAAATGTAACCAAACAAGATCTCCAGGTGCAAACACAACATGTTTTCTACCCTTATCTCCAGCAAGTTTATATTTAGCATTCATACGCTCAATGTTTTCCTTAGTTAACTCATGTATTTTTAAAATCAATTCAGCACGTTGTTTAGCATCAAAATTAACCTTCTCCGAAGATGGAAGAGGCAACAAATCAATAGGTGCACGAGGTAGGAAACCATACACAACTTCAAAAGGGCACATCTTAGTAGTAGAATGCAATGAACGATTATAAGCAAATTCAATATGAGGCAAGCATTCCTCCCACATTGATAGAGGCGGGGTGTCCCGATCTTTCGATGAGATGATAACTATCGATTTGGTGGAGACGACTTTGACGATCCGACTACAAACGTGCACGACGTTGCGCCTTAGCAATCGCTAAACCAACTCCGAGAGGTTATTGACCACGCTGGAGCATAATCAACCTGACCACGAAGGTCTATTCCTGCAAGCAATCGAAGAACAAGCAAGAATATGATAAAAGCAATCTGAATATTGCGAGTATATATGAAGTATTGATAAAGGCGGGGATCCGTAAGCGGTCTTGGTCTGGTCGTTGGACACAAACGAAGTACACGAAGTTGCAATGGCTAACTTTTAACTAAACAAATCCCAAGGAAAAGCTACTAGATGGATCTACTTATATAGGAGCAAGGGGTGGCGGCCAAGGAGGTGGGAGGACGTCCCAAGGCAGCCTAAAACTAAATCTAGGTCGTACAAGGCCAATGGGCCCAAGTGGAGGTGATGTAACACCTTTGGACTTGTAGTTTGACTCGGATTGTGCTGCAGCATAAGATTGTTTCGTCCACAACTCAACGCTCCGGACGAATTTGAAGGTGATTCCAATTGTGTTGGAAAGTGCACGAAATCTAGTTTCCAACAAAAAAGAATCACCCAATTCGGAGTCCGTATGAAAAACTTGTGTGCGTTTTGAGTCAGGTGTGTCTGTGCAGTCCGAATCTGAATCCAGAACGTGAGAGACTTGGACTCTATCTTCTCTTGGGCCAAAAGTGACGTGAGAGAACTTTTTGGACAGCAAATAAACATCTCTTTCTTCCTTATCTTCATATGTGGATTGTACAAATGTCCCATACACCTGCAATTGGACAAAACACAAAAGTGTGTGAAGTATTTTTGTTCTGGATAACATAAATAGATTATTGAATAGTTTGCACTAGAAATCACCTGACAAATATGCATATATGCAATATTTTTGGTCATATCCAAGGTAGTCATGTCCTCATCATCCTCCCCTTCTTGAAAATAAAGCCGTCCT
>NW_021198624.1:0-1186 GCF_002162155.2 Triticum dicoccoides
TTCCTTCTGCGATTATGTCCCTCAACAACGCTTCTTGTGCTTCGTCTCGGGGGGTGTCCATAGTTTCTACAAATATTTACAACATGGCAATTATTATTCAAACATGACAGATATGGATATATTAGTGGCAAACGTAGAACTAGCTAGCTAATCACAATAAGGAATCATATTAGTGGCCTCGACGCTGCTTCTCTAGGGTTTGGGGTGGCCTCGACAACGCTTCAAGGGTTAGGGGGTGGCCTCGAGAACGCTTCAAGCTAGGAGGGGGTAATATCGACCCCCCCACGTGTTGAAGCTATCGGGAGGGGGTCGGCGTTGAACACTACATCTATGTCCCACAAGTGACGTGGGCATCGATGCCCGCGGTAGGGTAGAGGGTCGTGGATCGCCGAGCGGTCGAGGGTCAAGGGGTCGGGAGGATCGCCGAGGGGTCGAGAGCCTTCGACCCTTGACCCCTTAACGACCCTCGACCCTGAAACCTTCGACCCTTGACCCCTTAACGACCCTCGACCCTGAAACCTTCGACCCTTGACCCCTTAACGACCCTCAACCCTCTACCCTAGTTCCCGACCCTCGACCCCTCGGTGATCCTCGACACCCTCGTTATATCGACAACGAAGCAACATACATATACATGGGAAAATAATGTTATCGGGGAGGGGGTATCGGTACCCCCCCTCGTGTCAAAGTTTCTTCTTTCTCCTCTATTCCTTTCTTTCTTCTTCTCCTCTCATGTTGAAGTTATCGGGAGGGGTATATCGACGATGACAGAGGAGAAGATCGAAGAAAAAAAAGAAGAAAAAAAAGAGGAGAAGAAGAAAGGAATAGAGGAGAAGAAGAAAAAATAGAAAATAGGAGAAGAAGAAAATATTCTTAAAAATATATCTATTTTTTCTTCTTCTCCTCTATTCCTTTCTTCTTCTCCTCTTCTTTTTCTTCTTTTTTCCTCTTCTTATTTATTTCTCCTCTTCTTCCTCCCCTCTTCTTCTCCTTTCTTCCTCTTCTTTTTTCCTTTTTCCTCTCATTCTTTTTCTTCTTCTTCCTTCTTAAAAATACATGAAGTAGTATTGCTTGTTTTTTTTAAAATAATGTTCAAATAAAAATCTATGAACAGAAAACATATATATACACAGAGAACATATATACATTTTTATAAAAATGCAAAAAACAAAAAAATCTAAAAAAA
>NW_021198625.1:0-1260 GCF_002162155.2 Triticum dicoccoides
GCCTCCCCGAGCTCCCCGAGGCCACCGTCGCAATCCCTGTGAGCTCCGCCACCGTTTCCCCCTCTTTCCCTCTTCGTTTGGTTGCCGTAGCCGTCGCCCCCTTGATGACCGAAACCCGCCGCCGTCTGTGATCGCCGCCGACGTGCCTCCGGCCACCTAGTGGCCCGGCTGTCGTGCTCAGCTTCCTCCCCGCGCTGCCTGGAACACGTAGGTGCCCCGCACGAGCCTCCCCGGCCACCGTAGCGTCAACCCCGAGCTCGCCCGAGCTCCGGCGACCGCCACGCTCGACGCCGGTGACGACTCCGGCCATCTTAGGCCCAGCCGCTGCCACTACTCGACGCGGACGAGCGCCCGCGTCACGTAGACGCTCTCCGCCGGCCATTTGGTCGCCGGAGGAGGAAACCTGCACCCCTCCGCCGTCTCTGGCTCCGCCGGCGACGAGTCGCGGGTCAACTCCGGCGAGTTGACCCAGGTTTGACCTTCCCCGTGTGTCACTGACGTGTGGGCCACCCCCCTGACATTTTAGTTAGTATTAGTTTAACACTAATTAACCTAGGTTAGTTAGCTGATTAGTCGCTGACCAGTGGGCCCCGGCCCCACAAACAGTTTAGTTAGAATTAACTTAAGACTAATTAACTTGGTTAATTAGTTGTGTCACTGACCAGTGGACCCCACTGGTCAGGTTTGACCTGAATCTGCCCCGTTGACCTGATGACGTCAAGGTGATGTCATGCTGACGCATTAAATGATTTTCTAGATTTAAAATAAATCAGAAAATCCAGAAAATTATATAAACTTCAATAAATCATAGAAAATTAACCGTAACTCCAAATTAAATAATTTATATATGAAAAATTATCAGAAAAATTCAAGGAATCCATCTGTACCATTTTCATGCATGTTAGAACAACTTATAGCTGCTGTTTAGCACAAATCAATTAAATGGCATTTGAATAATCACATATGGAGTTTGAATTTGAATCTTGGATTCAAACCAACTTCATTTAATCTGGTTTTAGATGCATTAGCCCAAAACACATTCATTTTGCCATGTCATGATCATGCATCATATTGTGCATTGCATTGATTGTGTTCCCTTCTGTGTTGCCGGTAATTGTCCCCTCGCGATAGACGTGATACCGATGATGTGATCGTTGACACTGATGAAGACTCAATGCTATCTTCAGAAGTGCCAGGCAAGCAAAACCCCCTTGTTCATTCCGATACAATCCTACTCTCTCGCTCCTGCTCTCTTTTACT
>NW_021198626.1:0-1062 GCF_002162155.2 Triticum dicoccoides
AGGACACATGCCGGCCAGCCTAAGTGTTCCAGAGCAGTAGCAAGCTACCATGGCTCAGCGGCAACACTAGGAGACATTTCCCGGTAAGAGAGGCTACTAAAGATAAACAACTAGATAGTCAGATCCCACACATACCAAGCATTTCAATCATACACACAATATGCTCGATATGTGCAAATACAACGAAGCATCACAACATGACTCTATGACACAAGTACTTTATTTAAGGCTCAGTGAGCCATACATAACATACACAAAGGTACGGGTCTCACGACCCCACATACAAGTCATACAGTCATACAAACCAGCAGCGGAAGTAGCTTGTCTGAGTACAGACAACTAGTAAAATAAAAGAGGCTTGGGAAGCCTAGCTATACTACAAGGTCCTTCACAAGCTCAGGGTCACCACCTGGGTCTTTAGCCTACTCGTTAATGTCAACGTCTACATAGAACCCATCAGAAGGGGTTGCAGCGTCTTCTGTAAAAATGTAGATTATAGCAACATGAGTACAAAGGTACTCAGCAAGACTTACATCAGATCCTACATACATGCATAGTATCAAGAAGGGCTGGTGGAGTTATTGCAGCAAGCCAGCTTTGACTCTTGGCTAGGCTATCCTACGATACTCCAACTTGAAATGGTTTTGCGCACACGAGTCCACTACTCACCAATTCAATACACTACCGAGGATCCACCTCCGTCTTCCTACGGAAGAGCCATCCTCGGCACTCACACTTATCTTGAGGCTTTTAACAGTTTCCATTTACTTGTCTATGAACTGTATAGGCAACCAAGTAGTCCTTTACCGCGGACGCGGCTATTCGAATAGATTATGATAACCCTGCAGGGGTGTACTTCTTCATACATGTTTCCACCACTTAGCGTCTGCACACGACATGTGCTCGGCAGACTTCAAGCGAAAGCCGACGTGGGTGTAGACCACGACCTACCTAAACACTTAAGCCTCTAGTCCAGGTTTATCGCCTATTCAGGTTCCATCCGTAGGGAGTCCGGCCGAGGTTTCCCATACGGCCCCGAACGATGTGAACAGGGTTCCCGAG
>NW_021198627.1:0-1282 GCF_002162155.2 Triticum dicoccoides
AGTTTTGCAATGTCTAGACTCGACTTCGGCCAAGGAGTTGGAAGGGGGATTCCTACAGGCAGTCGGCTCTGATACCAACTTGTGACGCCCCCGATTCAATCGTACACTAATCATGCACGCAAATGTGTACGATCAAGATCAGGGACTCACGGGAAGATATCACAACACAACTCTACAAATAAAATAAGTCATACAAGCATCATAATACAAGCCAGGGGCCTCGAGGGCTCGAATACAAGTGCTCGATCATAGACGAGTCAGCGGAAGCAACAATATCTGAGTACAGACATAAGTTAAACAAGTTGCCATAAGATGGCTAGCACAAACTGGGATACAGATCGAAAGAGGCACAGGCCTCCTGCCTGGGATCCTCCTAACTACTCCTGGTCGTCGTCGTCAGCCTGCACGTAGTAGTAGGCACCTCCGGTGTAGTAGGGGTCGTCGTCGACGGTGGCGTCTGGCTCCTGGACTCCAGCATCTGGTTGCGACAACCAGAAAGAAAGGAAAGGGGAAAAAGGGGGGAGAAAGCAACCGTGAGTACTCATCCAAAGTACTCGCAAGCAAGGAACTACACTACATATGCATGGGTATATGTGTAAAGGGCCATATCAGTGGACTGAACTGCAAAATGCCAGAATAAGAGGGGGATAGCTAGTCTTATCGAAGACTACGCTTCTGGTCACCTTCGTCTTGCAACAGGCAGAAGAGGGTAGGTCGAAGTCCTCCAAGTAGCATCTCCAAGTAACATCTCATAGCATAATCCTACCCGGCGGTCCCCTCCTCATATCCCTGAGGTAGAGCGACCACCGGTTGTATCTAGCACTTGGAAGGGGGTATTTTATTAAGTATCCGGTTCTAGTTGTCATAAGGTCAAGGTACAACTCCAAGTCGTCCTGTTACCGAAGATCACGGCTATTCGAATAGATTAACTTCCCTGCAGGGGTGCACCACATAGCCCAACACGCTCGATCCCATTTGGCCGGACACACTTTCCTGGGTCATGCCCGGCCTCGGAAGATCAACACGTCGCAGCCCCACCTAGGCAAAACAGAGAGGCCAGCACGCCGGTCTAAACCTAAGCGCGCAGGGGTCTGGGCCCATCGCCCTGAGCACACCTGCACGTTGCGTGGGCGGCCGAAAGCAGACCTAGCCTAGTGGCGTTCCAGTCCAATTCGGCGCGCGCCGCTTCGTCGCTGACGTCTGAAGTGCTTCGGCTGATACCACGACGTCGGGATACCCATAACTACTCCCACGTAGATGGTTAGTGCGTATAGGCTCGTAG
>NW_021198628.1:0-630 GCF_002162155.2 Triticum dicoccoides
AGTGTCTCAAAACTTTTCCTAGCTCAAACTGACAGGATGGGCACGAAATTTTTTCGACCAATTTTTTTTTTTTTCGGCTGCCCGGACCCAAAAACTGGAAACGGGTCAAAAAAAACTTCCTATAATGGCACCTGTCTCAAAACACTCAGAAACACCTAAAAATAGGATAGCCAGAAATTTTTTCGAAAAATGCGTTTTCGAATTTTTTTTTTTTTTTCGAAACCTACTCCGGCAAGGAAACACGAATCGGAATCTAGATGGATCTCGAAAACAACCCTAATAAGCAAGGAACTCGGATTGGTGGTGGATATATGGTGGTGGTATATGGCAGCGGTGGTGGTAGCGGTGGTAGTATATGGATATGGATCGGTGGTGGTATATGGACACGGATTGGTGGTGGTATATGGATACGGATTCGGAGCGGTGGAGGTAGATGGCAGGGGCAATGATGATGGTGCGGCGGCGGCGTGACAACTTATGACCAGAACTCGAAACTCTAAAAGACTAGACTCTAAGACCAGCAACTAGACACGACGATGCAACCGCAAATTCAACAAAGCAAAAACCCTAAAAAGATTATGCAAAGGCTCAGATTGGTTCGGATATGATGAACTAACCCTAAATTTTTTT
>NW_021198629.1:0-1126 GCF_002162155.2 Triticum dicoccoides
AACCAACTTTCTAGACACACCCCTCAAGAACTAGGTTACCCTGAGAACGTGGACTTGGACCTTAGCAACAACACACTAACAGGTTCTATCCCAAAACACCTAGGCAATATCACAAACATCTCTCAATTGTTCCTTGACAATAACCAACTTTTTGGCGACATTCCTCGAGAATTAGGTTATTTGGTCAACTTAGAGATCTTGTTCCTTGACAATAACCAACTTTTTGACCAAACTTTGTTTCTATTTAGAGAGAAACATGGCCCACAACGATGAGGCCGGGGGTTCGGGCGGCAAGGCATTCTGGGAGCTGTCCCAGGAGATGGAGGAACAACCTCACTTGTATGAGGCCGCCGCCTTCCCCACCGATCCTGAGACCACGGATGGTGCCGCCGAGGATGACCACACTGATGCCACCACTGATGGTGCCGCCGAGGATTCCACCACTGATGATGGCGGCGCACGCACAGATGGCAGCCAACCGAAGAGGCAACGGAAGGACCGGCGCCCGATCGTGCTCCGCACCCTCAAGGAGGAAGTTACTGAAGTGGACTCCAACGGGAATCCAACGGCGCCCGAACGAATAGTCAAGGGGTACTCGCTTCAGCTCGGGTGCATTGTCCGGAGCACCGTCTCGATCAACACCGAGAACCTGAGGCATCCTGACTGAGGGAATTTGCGCAACCTCCTCTTCACGAAGCTGCACGAACGATACAAGTTCCCCTCTGAATTTGAAAACACAAGCCTCAAAGGGAATAAAGTGAACAATGCTGCCCTCACGAAGATGAGCAAGGCCCTGTCTACTTGGAAAAGCAATGTGAAGAGAATGATCGAGAAAGGTGAGAGTTATCAGAAGATCAAGGAGAAAAATCCTTCGATCACCGAAGATGACTACAACGACTTCAAGATCAATTGCTCGAGCACCGCAAGCTCCCAATCAAGTGAGTGGGGGAAACAAATGCGGGAGCTGAACATAGGGGAACACACACTCGGTCCCGGCGGTTACAGAGTGGCGGAGCCTATATGGGACAAGGAGGACGCGGACCGTGCCGAGCAAGGCCTACCGCCCCGCTTCGAGAAATACAGCGGTAACAAGCAGACTAGGAACTATGTCAGGGCCCGGTACAAG
>NW_021198630.1:0-1703 GCF_002162155.2 Triticum dicoccoides
TTGCTATGCGATAAGGCAACGCCGTGTGATGCGGCAAGATGCGACCGTGGCTGGAGCGTGACGGGCTGCTCATTCAGGTTGAGCCAAGTGATTTGGCCAAGTCAGAATTAGTTAGAGTATGTGAGGCTGTAGCTGCATGTGTGTGTGGTGCTAGCCGAGTCAAGAGTCAGTGCATGCGTGAGTTTGTTAGTGATTGACATGGGCGTGCATGTAGCTAGTCAGTTGGCGAATGGGTTAGTGCGTGGAGGGTGCTGTTAGTGGCCGGTTAAGGTGGCTGGTAGTGCGTGCGTGAGTCCAGCACCTGATGTATATATACATGTTGCATACTGAGTAATGAAGTGAGGCCGAGAGGGCTGAGCAGAGAAACCATGTAGCCATTGTGGTTCACCAAGGGAGTGTCTCTGGCAAAGCCGTTCCTCTTCCTTGGTATATGCGTGCGTTGTGTGTGTGAGTGTTCTTGTGGGAAGCCACCGAGGAGAAGAGTAGCTTGAGAGAGATGGAGAGTTGTGTGAGGCAGCTCAAGGTAGAAGAAGAAGTGGCGCTGCGAGGTGAGGCGGCGCCAACAATTGGCATCAGAGCCTCGTCGATTCGGCGACGACGATGGCGCGGTGGACTCCATGTGAGATGGAGGCCGGCCGTGCAAGGAGGAGGCCGTTATGTGGAGAAGAGGGCGTGGTGATCGGCATTGCGAAGGCGTCATCCACGTCATGAGGTGGCCGCTGCGTGCGGCAGGACGATGTGGTGATGGGCGCTGCGACGGCGTCGACCACGACAAGATGGTGCATGGTGGTGTCCGGCGCTGCGACGGCGTCGACCACGACAAGATGGTGCATGGTGGTGTCCGGCGCTGCGACGGCGTCGACCACGACAAGATGGTGCATGGGGGTGTCCGGCGCTGCGACGGCGTCGTCCACGACAAGGTGCACGGCGCTGGGATGACGTTGGCAAGTGGTTGTGGGTGATCTGCGTTGATGATAGGAGAATCAAGATTAGGGGGTGAATGTTAGACTTAATCTTGATTCCATGTATCTGCATATTTAGTTTGCTTTCGTTGTGCATGTAGGATAGGTTAGAGTGTAGCTAGTCTGGTGAAGCTTCAGCGGAGGCACGCGGAGAAGATGAGATGTCAGGCTGCCGTGCGACGCGGCGAGCACGAGGAAATGTCGATGTTGCTATGCGATAAGGCAACGCCGTGTGATGCGGCAAGATGCGACCGTGGCTGGAGCGTGACGGGCTGCTCATTCAGGTTGAGCCAAGTGATTTGGCCAAGTCAGAATTAGTTAGAGTATGTGAGGCTGTAGCTGCATGTGTGTGTGGTGCTAGCCGAGTCAAGAGTCAGTGCATGCGTGAGTTTGTTAGTGATTGACATGGGCGTGCATGTAGCTAGTCAGTTGGCGAATGGGTTAGTGCGTGGAGGGTGCTGTTAGTGGCCGGTTAAGGTGGCTGGTAGTGCGTGCGTGAGTCCAGCACCTGATGTATATATACATGTTGCATACTGAGTAATGAAGTGAGGCCGAGAGGGCTGAGCAGAGAAACCATGTAGCCATTGTGGTTCACCAAGGGAGTGTCTCTGGCAAAGCCGTTCCTCTTCCTTGGTATATGCGTGCGTTGTGTGTGTGTGAGTGTTCTTGTGGGAAGCCACCGAGGAGAAGAGTAGCTTGAGAGAGATGGAGAGTTGTGTGAGGCAGCTCAAGGTAGAAGAA
>NW_021198631.1:0-1186 GCF_002162155.2 Triticum dicoccoides
CGTAAAGGTTACGACGATGCAAGCTTGACACCTATCCGGATAGCTCTGAGTAGAGAGACCGGATACATATAATGGAGCAATAATTTAGAATAGCTCCAAGTAGAACAGTTGTTTGGAATAGCTCCAAATAGAGCGTGGTAGCTGCATCTAGGAGATGACATAGAGATTTGTAAAGCACACACGGATCTGAAAGGTTCAGACCCGTTGACTAAAACCTCTCTCACAAGCAACATGATCAAACATAAAACTCATTGAGTGTTAATCACATAGTGATGTGAACTAGACTACTGACTCTTGTAAACTCTTGGGTATTAGTCACATGGCGATGTGACCTGTGAGTGTTAATCACATGGCGATGTGAACTAGATTATTGACTCTAGTGCAAGTGGGAGACTGTTGGAAATATGCCCTAGAGGCAATAATAAAAGTATTATTATTATATTTCCTTGTTCATGATAATTGTCTTTTATTCATGCTAAAACTGTATTATCCGGAAATCGTAATACACGTGTGAATACATAGACCACAATATGTCCCTAGTGAGCCTCTAGTTGACTAGCTCGTTGTGATCAACAGATAGTCATGGTTTCCTGGCTATGGACATTGGATGTCGTTGATAACGGGATCACATCATTAGGAGAATTATGTGATGGACAAGACCCAATCCTAAGCCTAGCACAAAGATCGTGTAGTTCGTTTGCTAGAGCTTTGCCAATGTCAAGTATCTCTTCCTTTGACCATGAGAGCGTGTAACTCCTGGATACCGTAGGAGTGCTTTGGGTGTATCAAACGTCACAACGTAACTGGGTGACTATAAAGGTGCACTACAGGTATCTCCGAAAGTATCTATTGTTTTATGCGGATCGAGACTGGGATTTGTCACTCCGTGTAAACGGAGAGGTATCTCTGGGCCCACTCGGTAGGACATCATCATATGCGCAATGTGACCAAGGAGTTGATCACGGGATGATGTGTTACGGAACGAGTAAAGTGACTTGCCGGTAATGAGATTGAACAAGGTATTGGATACCGACGATCGAATCTCGGGCAAGTAACATACCGCTAGACAAAGGGAATTGTATACGGGATCGACTGAGTCCTTGACATCGTGGTTCATCCGATGAGATCATCGTGGAACATGTGGGAGCCAACATGGGTATCCAGATCCCGCTGTTGGTTATTGACC
>NW_021198632.1:0-1247 GCF_002162155.2 Triticum dicoccoides
TTTATCTGCTTCTTCAATTCGATCAACTCGGATGGTGCCATTCTGTATGGTTTCTTGTATATGGGGGTGGTTCCTGGTGCTAGCTCAATGCGGAATTCTATTTCTCGATCTGGTGGCATGCCTGGCAGCTCTTCAGGGAATACATCTGGAAATTCACACACTACTGGAACCTTGTTTAGCTCAGAAACGTCCACCTTATTTAATCTCGGTTGTCGGGGTCTTTTTCCTTCCTTGGCTGATACTCTTATTGTCTTCCCTTGGTGGTGTGTGAGAATCACGGTCCTGTTGAAACAGTCTATAAAACCTTTATTGGTGGTTAGCCAATCCATCCCTAGGATGACATCCAGTCCTTTATTTTCCAATACAATAAGATTTGCGTAAAACTCCAATCCTTCAAACTCAATGACCACATTCTGACAGTAATTCTGAGAAACTTGCTGAATCCCGGGGACTTGATTATTATGGATTTCTCCAAAGGAAGCATCGAAAAATTATTTTGCAAAGCAAAACTTTTCGAGATGAAAGAGTGAGAAGCTCCAGAATCAAACAAAACCATTGCAGGTATTGTGTTGACAGGAAACGTACCGAGTACGATATCCGAAGCATTTTGTGCCTCCTCTTTGGTTACGTGGTTCAGATGACCCTTCATGTGGTTATTGTTGGGATTGAAATTGTTTCGTTTGGGCGCTGAATTATTGCTGTCGTTGTTCGGCTTTGGGGTTGAGTTCCTTGGCTTGGGGCACTGTTTGGCATAGTGCCCTTCTTCTCCACAAGCGTAACAAGTAATGCCGGGGCGATAGGTGAATTCCTTGTCCCTTGCATGAAAATTCTTGATTGGGCGTGAGACATTGGATGAGAATTTGGGTGTCCCACCCTTTTTAAAATCTATCTTGCTTTGGTGATTGCGAGTGTGGTTAGTCTGGTCCCTTTTTCGCTTGCGGATATCTTCCAGACTGCGTCTCTCATTTTCCAGAGTAATGGCCTTGTCCACCAGCGTTTTAAAATCAGGAAAAGTGTGCACGACCAGTTGGCATTTAAGTGCGGGCGCCAGACCGTCAAGGAATTTCTCCATCTTCTTGATTTCAGTCATACGCTCCTCATTGGCGTAGCGGGATAATAGGGTAAATTGACTGTTGTAATCTGACACTGTCATGTTTCTTTGTTTGAGGTCATCAAATTCTCTCTTCTTGATTTTCATAATACTCTTAGGAATATGTGCACCACGGAAACCTTCCTTGAAATCATCC
>NW_021198633.1:0-873 GCF_002162155.2 Triticum dicoccoides
CGAATTTGACGAAGATGGCCGGCGGGTCCGAGGTAGAAGACGACGGCGATGGCGGCGATGCAGGGGCTCCCGCGGTGCGCTTCTCGGCGAGGAGGAAGAGGTGGTCGGGGCGGATCTCCTGGGTACTTCGGGTGGCAGTGAGGAGCACGGTGGCTACGGCGAACGGCGACGGCGACGACGAGCTCCGCTCGGGCGCGTGCAGGGAGAGAGCAGAGGAGGGAACGGGGTCCAGGGGAAGAGAGAGGCGGTCGAGGGGGTCGAGGCGTCTCCGTGGCGTCGCGAGGGAGTCGGGGAGGCTGCCACGGCGAAGCAGGAGGTGGCCGGCGCTCTTCGGGCGCGCGCCACACCTCGCCTCTGCCTACTGGCAGAGGAAGAAGAGGACAAGGGGGGGGAAGGAGGTGGGCTGGGCCGCGCTGGGCCGGTCCTGTTGGGCTGCACGGGTAAGTGGCCAGGTAAAACTCTTCTCTCTCTTTCTATTTCTGTTTTTATTTATTGTTTTCTATTTTGTTCTGTTTTGTTTTAGTTTAGTAAAAATACTAAACCATTTTATAAAATCCTGAAAATAATTATGTGGCTAGAACTAAAATATACCAAACCACATAAAATGTTCCAGAATTATTGGACATATATTAATTATATATAAAATATAAATCCAATGCAATTAGTTATTGAATTAATTCAAATGGCCAAAACAAATATTTCTGTGACTCCAAAAATATTGGTTTGAATTTTACCTCTTACCAATATTTCTATAGAATAACAGGAACATTTTCTTGGATTCATTTGAGAAGAATTAAATGTTGGTTATTTTTAGAGGTTTTCTAAGGCTTTTGAAAATTCCTCAATTCAAATTTCATTTGAATTTAAACATGA
>NW_021198634.1:0-1069 GCF_002162155.2 Triticum dicoccoides
GGGGTTCTGTGACGCCTTTGTCTGGTCGTTGAACACAAACGAAGTACGCGAAGTTGCAGCTATGGCGAACTTTTAATCTAAACAAAACCCAAAGTCTAAACGATGCCCTAAGGGCTGTATATATGGAGGAAGAGGGGGGGAATTTCGTGGCCCTTGGTGGAGGGGTCCGAAATCAACCCTATCTCTTGTTTCCCCACACATACGGACTCTAAAAATAGCCTATACTTATGTATTTCAAAATTACATGGGCCTGGCCCAATAATAAGGTGACGCAGCACCTAAAATAGCCTCGGGACGAAATTTATGAAGTGGCATCTTGTATATTTCGTCCAAGGCTTCATGCACCCATTATGGTGGCTTCAAAGTCCTGAAATCATCACTTGTAACTCCGTTCTTGTTCCCCTTGCGCATGCCATCATCTCCATGCTTGTTCTTGCTCCAATGTTCATCCTTCTCCAAGCTAGTCCCTTCATTTGTAAGCAAAACAAAGGTATCCAATTTACGCAGCATCATATTCTCATGAACATTAGAATCATTACCAAGAAACGAAAGTACCTGGTAATTTAGTTGGCGTGCACGAGCTCTAGTAATTGGTCCAGTATGTATAGCAGCAGGGGCTGTGGGTGTAACAATTGTATTGATATCCTCATCATCCTCCCCTTCTTGAAATGAAGTCGTCCTCGACGGAAGTTCATCTTCCTCACCCAAATAAGGCTTCAAATCTGCAATGTTAAAAGTGGGACTAACCCCAAAATCTGCAGGCAGCTCAAGTTTATATGCATTATCATTTATTTTCTCTAACACCTTAAAGGGACCATCAGCACGTGGCATTAACTTTGATTTGCGCAAATCAGGAAATCTATCCTTACGCAAATGTAACCAAACAAGATCTCCAGGTGCAAACACGACATGTTTTCTACCCTTATCTCCAGCAAGTTTATATTTAGCATTCATGCGCTCAATGTTTTCCTTAGTTAACTCATGCATTTTTAAAATCAATTCAGCACGTTGTTTAGCATCAAAATTAACCTTCTCCGAAGATGGAAGAGGCAACAAATCAATAGGTGCA
>NW_021198635.1:0-915 GCF_002162155.2 Triticum dicoccoides
TAGATTATTGACTCTAGTAAACTCTTTGGGTGTTAGTCACATGGGGATGTGACCTTGAGTGTTAATCACATATCGATGTGAACTAGATTATTGACTCTAGTGCAAGTGGGAGACTGTTGGAAATATGCCCTAGAGGCAATAATAAATTGATTATTATTATATTTCCTTGTTCATGATAATCGTTTATTATCCATGCTAGAATTGTATTGATAGGAAACTCAGATACATGTGTGGATACATAGACAACACCATGTCCCTAGTAAGCCTCTAGTTGACTAGCTCGTTAATCAATAGATGGTTACGGTTTCCTGACCATGGACATTGGATGTTGTTGATAACGGGATCACATCATTAGGAGAATGATGTGATGGACAAGACCCAATCCTAAGCCTAGCACAAGATCATGTAGTTCGTATGCTAAAGCTTTTCTAATGTCAAGTATCATTTCCTTAGACCATGAGATTGTGCAACTCCCAGATACCGTAGGAGTGCTTTGGGTGTGCCAAACGTCACACCGTAACTGGGTGGCTATAAAGGTACACTACGGGTATCTCTGAAAATGTCTGTTGGGTTGGCACGAATCGAGATTGGGATTTTGTCACTCCGTGTAAACGGAGAGGTATCTCTGGGCCCACTCGGTAGGACATCATCATAATGTGCACAATGTGACCAAGGGGTTGATCACGGGATGATGTGTTACGGAACGAGTAAAGAGACTTGCCGGTAACGAGATTGAACAAGGTATCGGTATACCGACGATCGAATCTCGGGCAAGTACCATACCGCTAGACAAAGGGAATTGTATACGGGATTGATTGAGTCCTTGACATCGTGGTTCATCCGATGAGATCATCGTGGAACATGTGGGAGCCAACATGGGTATCCAGATCCCGCTGTTGGTTATTGACCGGAGAA
>NW_021198636.1:0-1071 GCF_002162155.2 Triticum dicoccoides
GTAATGCATCATCATAATGAGCTCAATGTGACCAAGGTGTTGGACACGGGATCATGCATTACGGTACGAGTAAAGTGACTTGCCGGTAACGAGACTGAACAAGGTATTGGGATACCGACGATCGAGTCTCGGGCAAGTAACGTACCGATTGACAAAGGGAATTGCATACAGGGTTTGATCGAATCCTCGACATAGTGGTTCATCCGATGACAACATCGAGGAGCATGTGGGAGCCATCATGGGTATCCAGATCCCGCTGATGGTTATTGACTGAGAGCGTCTCGGTCATGTCTGCATGTCTCCCGAACCCGTAGGGTCTACACACTTAAGGTTCGGTGACGCTAGGGTTATGAAGATATGGATATGCAGAAACCCGAATGTTGTTCGGAGTCCCGGATGAGATCCCGGACGTCACGAGGAGTTCGGAATGGTCCGGAGGTAAAGAATTATATATAGGAAGTGCTATTTCGGGCATCGGGACAAGTTTCGGGGTTATCGGTATTGTACCGGGACCACCGGAAGGGTCCCGGGGGTCCACCGGGTGGGGCCACCTGTCCCGGGGGGCCACATGGGCTGTAGGGGGTGCGCCTTGGCCATCATGGGCCAAGGGCACCAGCCCCTATAGGCCCATGCGCCTAGGGTTTCCCCTAGGAGGAGTCCTAGTGGTGGAAGGCACCCCTAGGTGCCTTGGGGGGGAGGGAAACCTCCCCTAGGCCCCCCCTAGTAGATCTCATCTACTAGGGCCGGCGCCCCCCCTGGCACCCCTATATATAGTGGGGGAGAGGAGGGACTTCATACACCAGCCCCTGGCGCCTCCACCTCCCCCCGTTACGTCTCTCCCTCGTAGTCTCGGCGAAGCCCTGCTGCTGTGACGCCCTGCATCCACCACCACGCCGTCGTGCTGCTGGATCTTCATCAACCTCTCCTTCCCCCTTGCTGGATCAAGAAGGAGGAGACGTCTCCCGTCCCGTACGTGTGTTGAACGCGGAGGTGCCGTCTGTTCGGCGCTGGTCATCGGTGATTTGGATCACGTCGAGTACGACTACATCATCACCTTGCAAGCTTCCGCAC
>NW_021198637.1:0-1077 GCF_002162155.2 Triticum dicoccoides
GTCCATCGGCATGGAGCTTCTTCATGCGCTTGACACCAATGTGACCAAGGCGGCAGTGCCACAAGTATGTGGGACTATCGTTATCAACTTTAAATCTTTTGGCATCTACACTATGAACATGTGTAATATTACGCTCGAGATTCATTAAGAATAAACCATTGACCATCGGAGCATGACCATAAAACATATCTCTCATATAAATCGAACAACCATTATTCTCAGACTTAAATGAGTAGCCATCTCGTATTAAACGAGATCCTGATACAATGTTCATGCTCAAACTTGGCACTAAATAACAATTATTAAGGTTCAAAACTAATCCCGTAGGTAAATGTAGAGGCAGCGTGCCGACGGCGATCACATCGACTCTGGAACCATTCCCGACGCGCATCGTCACCTCGTCCTTCGCCAGTCTCCGTTTATTCCGTAGCTCCTGCTGTGAGTTACAAATATGAGCAACGGCACCGGTATCAAATACCCAGGAGTTACTACGATTACTGGTAAGGTACACATCAATCACATGTATATCAAATATACCTTTGGTGTTGCCGGCCTTCTTATCCGCTAAGTATTTGGGGCAGTTCCGCTTCCAGTGACCCTTTCCCTTGCAATAAAAGCACTCAGTCTCAGGCTTGGGTCCATTCTTTGACTTCTTCCCGGTAACTGGCTTACCAGGCGCGGCAACATCTTTGCCGTCCTTCTTGAAGTTCTTCTTACCCTTGCCCTTCTTGAACTTAGTGGTCTTATTGACCATCAACACTTGATGTTCTTTCTTGATTTCAGCCTTTGCTGACTTCAGCATCGAGAACACTTCAGGAATGGTCTTTTCCATTCCCTGCATGTTGTAGTTCATCACAAAGCTCTTGTAGCTTGGTGGGAGCGACTGGAGGATTCTGTCAATGACCGCCTCATCTGGGAGGTTAATGTTCAGCTGGGTCATACGGTTGTGCAACCCAGACATCTTCAGGATGTGCTCACTGACAGAACTGTTTTCCTCCATCTTACAACTGTAGAACTTGTCGGAGACATCATATCTCTCGACCCGGGCATGAGCTTGGAAAACTAGTTTCAGCTCTT
>NW_021198638.1:0-1733 GCF_002162155.2 Triticum dicoccoides
TAGACCTTTGTTATGCACTAGGGGAAGAAGGATTAGCGACCATCATCGACACTTGAAAATCGATGACGGAGTGTCCACCATATATGAGAGAAGAAGAAAGCCGACTGTTGTTGTGGGGGTCACTTCTCTTTCTTTTCCTTATGCTAGATATTTGTAATGCACTAGGGAAAGGAGGAGTAGCGACCATCACCAACGGTCGCAATATCAGAGAGGGAGAGCCCACCATATACGTGAGATGAGAGTTTAGGAAGGAAGACTCGACAGACCTATAGTCAACCCGTTGCATATTGAGTAATAGTGAGCTGTGTGTTGAGTTCCCTGGTAGTGGCCTTCGGTCGATTTTTCATTAATGTTTCAACTATGAACATAGGAAATGTCTGACGACGAAAAGGAGTTCGATATATGCAAATACTGCGAAGACGAGCGTGTCCTGTGTGATAGGCGTCACCTAGTTGGTGGTATGCGCTTCAGCTTCAAGCTGGATGATGATACGTCTTCAACGTATCTATAATTTTTGATTGTTCCATGCTATTATATTACCCCTTTTGGATGTTTATGGGCTTTATTTTACACATTTATATCATTTTTGGGACTAACCTACTAACTGGAGGCCCAGCCCATATTGATGTTTTTTTTGCCTATTTCAGTATTTCGAAGAAAAGGAATATCAAACGGAGTCCTAACGAAATGAAACCTTCGGCAACGTGATTTTTGGAACAAACGTGATCCGGAGAGCTTGGAGTGCAAGTCAAGAAGCTGTCGAGGAAGCCACGAGATAGGAGCCCCCCCCCCCTTGTAGGGTGCGCCCCCTCTCTCGTCGGCCCCTCGGGCGGCCACCGACGTACTTCTTCCTCCTATATATACCTACGTACCCCATCGGCCCTCGTCCCGGTTATGATTCAGATGTGGTATATTCTCTTTTATAACTATTTGTTGCATTTAGTGTTTATGACAAATTATACCCATCAAGTTGACATAGATATTTTTATGTAGGTGGTATGTGAACCGGAAATTCCAGCCGACCCTATTGTCGAGAGGTTAAATTTAGTTGAAAAAGGAAACAAGTATTTGAAAAAAAAAACTGAAAAGAATTGAGGGGGAGAAGATGGAATTGGAGTTGCATGTTACCGATGTAGTTGATGATCACAAGATCAAGATGGAGAAAATGCGCTTGAAGATTAGAAAGATTAGAAATGCCATCCATAGTGAGGCTTGGTATCATTATGCTATTGGATCAATTGTTACCTTAGTTGCGATCTTGATCGCGTTTGTTGTATATAGCTAGAGAGTTATTTGTATGTTGTTTTATGAGAATAAGTGTTATACGAACTTTATGTATGAACTTGTATAAATTTGGTATTTTTCGTGCTGTGTAAATGAAGATGAGACGGCAATGGATGTACGATGACCGATGCTCTCCCCAGTTAGTTAGTGGCGTGCATACTTTTCTCCTTGCGGCTGAGGCAAACAAGTGGGCAGATGGTTTTATGCCTTTCCATGTGCTGGCTGTAAGAATGATCTGAATTACTCTAAGTCAAGAACCATTCACGTCCACCTGTTTGAGTCTGGTTTCATGCCCCACTATAATGTTTGGACCAAGCACAAAGAAAGAGGGGTTATGATGGAAGACAATGAAGAAGAAGAGGACGACGACTGCTATCCTATCCATGGGTTCCCTGAATACGATGGTACAACAATGGGGGAAGAAGTCAAGCCGACAATGCGGGAAGAAG
>NW_021198639.1:0-3543 GCF_002162155.2 Triticum dicoccoides
GAGGCAACGGTGGACACCGACCCAACGCCCACCAACCGCTCATGCCTATTATCGTGGCGGCACCCTCTTTTTTAGCAGGGAATAACCGGATGCGGATTTTGAGGACATGCGGCCACGCGCTGCCGTAATCCCGTGCGTCCACAAGTGCATCGTGATTGCTAGCTAATATAGCCTCACACGCCCCACTTGCAATACTAAACAGTGTTAATTGCTTATCAAATGGAATACGCCCCGCTATACCCTCGTGCGAGTGGGCCACAACCAATTTATGTTTGTATGAATACAATCTTGTCTGTTGGGTATCATTATTCGGCTGCAGGGGAGCTGGGTGTATTGATGGTGCACAGTGCCCTCTTAAATTAGAGCATTTACATGAAATGGCAGGCGACGACTCGCCAATTATTTTCGTTGGGTGGGTCGGACGTGTGCACGGACACCAGTAATTCATGACATCTCTACTGTTTGGTGTATTGAGTATTGACATCACTGTTGTTCTCCCATTTCTAAAAACTGCACCCTCCGTGCTGCAGCATGAAGAAAGATTAGCACAGCGTGATGCGATGGAGGTGATGTTGAACTACTCTGGGACATGGACAAATACATGCTTTGGAACTCCGGCAAGGCTGGGAGGGATGGAGAAGGGGAAACAAATTAGAATGGCCATCTGAAGCAAGACTCTTGAGCACAATGCTGTCAGAGAGAGGGAACAAAACGAGCACACCTGGGCACAGAACGCAGGGCCCTGGTGGCACGCGTCGGAGGAGTCCTAGAGCGGGGACAGCATACTGGGAGATGACCGACGAGGTCGAGCTGGTGGCGGTGAGAGGAGGAACCTGTGAAGAGGTTAATCATCCCCCATGCCACTCAAGTACAGCTGTAAGCAGCAGAGGCACAACAGACCGTACCAGAGACGGAGACGCCCGAGCAGCTTGTACGGATTGGAGAGCTGGAGAAGCCATATACAGTGGAGCAGGGTAGGGGCGGTTTGACCTTTTGGCATCGGTTTTGACTCTTTAGAGCCATTTAGCTCATATGCTTGCTAGAGCATTTTATCAGTGCTGAAGCACCATGCGTCATTTGGGATATTGCCAAAACCTTGAGAATATCATTCCAGGCAAAGGGCAACTATGATGGGGGACGCGAATTTGATGAACATGGGTGCGTGCGCGCACATCCTTTATGAATAGTAAATTCAAAAAATGCTAGAAAAAATATAAAAAATCTATTTTTTTAACATACATAGTCAATCGGTATACTCGCATATGAAGTTTCACGAAGAAATCGCATATGTGGTAAATCTGGGCAAGAATGACAAAATCGAAGCTATATTAAAAAACACTGTTTAATGAATAGTATGGTCGCATTTGTATTTTCTTCACTAAGAATACCATGGGTGTCAATACATCATAAAACTTCACACGTGAGTAGAATGATCGACTAAGCTTCTTACCATGAAATTTTAGATTTTTTTATTTTTTCTAGGATTTTTTTATGAATTTACTATTCACGTGAGATGCACGCACACCATATTCACCATTGTATTTTCGCTAAGATAAGGCACTTTATCAAATCTCCTAATTAAGTACAAGCAGGTCATCATGCTAGCCGTTGTAATTGAGGTGTGACCAACATGGGTCTCGTTCCCGCCTGGTGCAGCTAGCCATTTGCACTGCCGTGCAATCAATTCTCATCAACGCACCTAACGTTTCAATGCGTGAGGCTGCCATGTTGGCCATTTACTAGGGGCACAGAGGCGATACGAGCAATATACCGGCTGGTGTACGCTGACCAGGAAATGTTATACGGCAATGATGTATTGTAGTAGTACGAATCACGTGGGGACGAGTGGTGCTGATAACGACCTCGCGTGGCTGCATGCACACACGCGAATTATCGGAAGACAGATCCAATACATGTTGCAAGAAAATATTTATTTCGACTGCAAAACCATTACCACGATATTAATTCCGTTGAATAACTCCCCAATAATTTCTTTTCATTCGTAACATTACAAGAACTGATAGACCAATTAAGAATGTATTTATATATTCTCTCCGTTCCAAAATTTTTATCTTAGATTTATCTAAATACGAATGTATCAAGTCACATTTTAGTATTAGATACATCCGTATCTAGATAATTCTAAGACAAGAATTTTGGGACGGAGGGAGTATTAACCAAACCAACTAATCAAGAATATGTGGGTACACATATATATGTATGATCGACAAGTATATACGTGTAGACCATACGTGTGGTTAATCGCTAATCAGGCCACGCGGACGGCGCCATGCGTGCTTGCTTCCATGTGGCTGGAGTAATGACGTACGTTCTTGGTGTTTTTCCATCCAGCAACCAAACCCTAGCACCACTTGCAGTCCATGTCAAAATGGCAGTTGAACGAAGCTAAGTAATCTGACAATTTCACAAGTACCAGGAAATAATCAGGGGAGATGCAAGAAACAAAAATAGGCAGAACTTGTTCAGCTAATTATCCCAATGCTTTTGTGAACCAAGTGTATTCATTGAGGAAAGCATATAGAAGAGAACCAATTATGTATACTAGATGACTCGTTGCGCCAATGGCGCAAAGGCCGAAAGGAAGCCAAGTATTGTGAGAATATTTAGACACCCAAGTCAAAAACCAAGTGTGGCCAACACTCCTGCATCCTCTGCTTGGAAGCCGCCTTTTCTCACCGGATCTAACATAGACTAGTATAACGCCCGTGCGTTGCCACGGGCTCTTTAAAATTTATAATCAGTATCTTTCATTTATCATCCCCTCATATTGTGTGATTATGGGGTGCTCTAATTAGAAACACAACAATCAAATATTAGGAAATTTCACCGAACGAACAACAACGAATAATACGATATCTATCAAACAAATAAAATGAGGTCATATTTTTGGTCCGTCGTGCACTTCTGTTGAAAAGTGCCTATCCCTTTTAGAATCAACCCACTATTTGCTCGCACGCAAAAAAATACATCTCTAAAGTGGAGAACCGATCGGTGCCAAAAAGAACTCAAACTCCTATCCAATCTCGACTTCGTGCTCTTCCACTTCCATTGATAAAGATGGGACGTCAAGGGTTTCATCATGATGACCTCGAGCAGCCTCCGACATCCCTCCCCACATCTACCCCTACCCCCTGCTGCCGCTTGCACTGTCCTTGCTCCTCGAGGGAGCTAGGGACACAATGTTCTCTAGGATGGGCATGACCAGATCCACGAGGAGGCCACATTCTTTCATGGAAACCCAATCAAGCACACCACCCTCCGCAACCATCCAATCCCGACCTAACAAAGTCAAGACCCGCCATCGATCCACAAATCAGGCTTGCCGCATCCAGGTTCACTGCAAGTCTGCGACGAGTCTGTAGTCGACATCTTGACTTTGGCTATCCCCACGGAAGAATCATCGGATCCTGCTTACTTTTACCATCACTTCATCTCTTCCCAAGGCAGCGACACCACCCAGCCAATCACCACCACCGCTTGCGGCTTGCCTACATAAAATCATGAGAAATCCCCACGGCGGTG
>NW_021198640.1:0-2080 GCF_002162155.2 Triticum dicoccoides
AGATTGACCCATGGGTTAGAGCTTGGAACCATATATAGCTCCTGGGATTTGAAGGATTAAATTGATTCACCATGCATGTACTGGAGGTAATCCATCACACACACCTCAATCTAAAGGTGGTTAATGTTGCAGATTTGTGACTTTGCTTGATTTCTTTACCTAGTAACCTAACCTCAACTGGGATCTTCAGTTGTTGTACGGACATGAATTAAATAGGCCAGTTCTCATTTCCTGCTACTGTTTTTCAAAATTGCAGCACATCAGGATCCAGGCAAAAAACATCGATGCTGCAGCAGAACAGATAATTGGTGTTTTAGAGGATACAAGCAAAGGAAACATTATCTACATCCATGGATGGTCTGGATTTGGAGCATCAGTGGCACTCAAGGTAGTTGCCCAACACCTGAAGTCATCAAAATCAAAGTTTGACAAGGTTATCCATGTGGATTGCTCTGTATGGCAAAGCATGAGGGCCCTGCAAAAGGCAGTAGCGGAGGAGCTGGAGCTTCCGCAGTCTGTGTTGGCCATCTGTGTGCGCCCGTGGCGGCGTTCGTGCGCCGGCCGGAAAACCTTGTGTCCATTGTTCTTCTTCTTCCACCTTCGTTCGAGTGAGAGGAGAGGTAGCTAGAGGGTTTCGGTTCCAACAGCTGGAGCTTCCACAGTCTGTGATGGCCATCTTTGATCTGTGCGACGAGGACGACGATTTCAATGGGATTAAACAAGGGTCCAGAGGGATGATAGCAGATGTCGGAAGGGAAATATGCACAAAGCTTCTTAACAGCAGATTTGCGGTGGTTTTTCACAATGGGAGCAGGAGATATATTGATTTGTACGAGTGTGGTATACCTCCAGATGGCAACGGGGACGAAACCCATCGGGTTTTGCCTTCCCAAACCCATCCCCATGAGAAAATCGTAAACCCGTCCCCGTCCCCATAAACATGCGCGGGGCTAGTTTTTCACCCGTCCCCTAAACCCATCGGGTTTCGGGGAACCCACGGGGAACCCACGAGAAAATCAAAATATTTAAACAAACATAGTGGCAACAAAGAATAACATTTCAGCAGCAAAACGAGCACATTTCAGCAGCATAGCTTGAGAAAATTTGAACAAAATACAATGGTAGATGGTTCAACAACGGTGCCCATGTGGTGTGCAAGATGAGATGGAGGGAGCGGTGCCCGTGTGGTGTGCGAGACCTAGCGAGGCTGGGGTGCGTCGAGTGGATTTGAGGTGGGGGCTTGGACGCTGCAGATGTTTGGGCCGATGTGAGTCCAGGCTGCATTGCCCAATACCTTGTGTAGTATTTTCGCGGGTAGGCCGGGTTTCGGGTTCGGGTATTGATGAAACGGGTGTGAACCCGCGAAACATGCCGGGTTTTACATTTTACCCAACAGCAGCCCCACGGGGTTAGAAAAACGCCCATCCCCGCCCCCTAATTGGGTAAAAACCCGCGGGGACGCGGGTTTCGGGGCCCCGTTGCCATCTTGAGGTATACCAGCAATATCATTCTTGAGGAACAAGGTGCTGTGGACCTGGGCCGGGAGGCTTAGGGGCAGTCTCGTGCTAGATGATGGGGGACTTGAAAAGATAAGAAGTCAGACAAATGTTATCTTATATAATTATCGTGGCCCTGCAGATTTAGTGCTTGAAGAGGCTTTGGAGGTTACCAAGTGTTCAGGGATTGTTCAGCCCAATGACATGAGCCACAAGATAGTAATGGGGTGCTTCATATACAGGACACTCGTTGCTACGGACTTGAAGACCCATGCACCAAACTATTGGATCTGCGATGGTATTATACAGGGCCAAGACAATGCATCAGCATGGGAGATTGGTAATTCTCTTCAGAGAAACATGAGTCTGGATTCGAAGTTAAAATATGATGAGGCCGCAGCTCATTTGCTACAGGTGTCAGATGATTTACTTGTTAACCGTTGGAATTTCACCACCCACAAACAACTCCTTAAGGGCATCTCCACTAGAGCCCCCAGGACGCCCCCCCCCCCAGACCGCTTTTTGGCCGCCGGCAGTAAAAAATGCTCCCAGCCACACCCCCAAAGGCTTGTTTTGCGCCGGAT
>NW_021198641.1:0-908 GCF_002162155.2 Triticum dicoccoides
CATGAGGTATAAGGAGTAAAAAGAGCCTTACGTTCCATCCCACAATCAATTCCCTTATATAACTAAAGAATTTCTAGACTCAACTTCGACCAGTTTGGCTTAGTAATCCTACAGGCAGTCAAGCTCTGATACCAACGCTGTCAGGACCCCGACTCGATGTCACATCGATCTAGCCTGTAGCACCTCATATCACTTTGCGGCCTCACGCACGGTATCCCCACGGGTGTCGCCTTACCTTTGCCCGGGACCGTTTGCGCCTTTTGGCTCACGTATATGATAGTGTCGCTAGCATCCATATGATAAGGAGCCCGGGCTGACATGACTAGTCGTAAACCCAAAGTGGCACAGACTTACAGGGACAGGCATCCATGACCCAGCATCGAACGTGTCGGTCATCAGCGAGTGAATCCAGGCTGTAGCACTGGGCTAGCAGGACTCCGGTGGACCGAGCTGTAGCGGGCTAACAGGACTCCGGTATTCATCGCGTGACATTTCCCCGAAGGGACAGACACAGAAACGAAGAAGGACACATGCCGGCCAGCCTAAGTGTTCCGGAGCAGTAGCAAGCTACCATGGCTCAGTGGAAACACTAGGAGACATTTCCCGGTAAGAGAGGCTACTAAAGATAAACAACTAGATGGTCAGATCCCACACATACCAAGCATTTCAATAACATACACACAATATGCTCGATATGTGCAAATACAACATGGCATCACAACATGACTCTACAAATCAAGTATTTATTCATTAGGCTCCGAGGAGCGAGATATTACAAACATAGGTCTCATGACCCAACATTCAGAGTATACAAGTCAAAGCACAAGCGGAAACTATCATGTCTGAGTACAGACCACTATAAATGAAAAAGGCTGAGAAGCCTGACTATCTGCCAGATACTGCCGAGG
>NW_021198642.1:0-1653 GCF_002162155.2 Triticum dicoccoides
AGGTGCGACAGGTGCAGCCGGTGGTGGAAGACGCGCAAGCAGTTCATTAAATCTGTTATCGAGCTTTGTTTCGAACGTCTTCTCAAGGCCAGTAATCTTCTCCATGGCCTCTTCAAAATTGTTCAGCACATCTTGCACCTGTTGAGTCATCATTTGTTGATACTTATCATGAAGCTCCTTGTTCGATAAGTTCTCCCAGTCAATCTCGTCGGCTTGTGATCCTGGCATGGTTAGCAGCAATAGAAACACACATATGATCCTACAGACTACTAAGAAGTGGTGGTGGTGTATCACAAATCCGTCAAGCAAATCTCAAATTCTTACCAGTTCTTACCCAGCAGCAGGCGGTGATCGGCAACCGTTGTAGTCAAAACTCTCAAAGCTTGGATAGAGCGATTACCAGGGAGAGTCAAACGCACGACGTAGATGTATGTGGAGCTGGGAAGGCTTATAATATGGTAGCAAAAAGGGTCAGCAATAATCAATTCAGAGATGCAAAGTTGAATAAACGCTCAACGACGGTACTGTGCTGGTCCTAGGCTAGACTGTGCTAGAGACGCGAGCCTAGAACACCAACAAAATCACGGCGCGGCACGTAAACAAGGGAAAAGCACACTCTGAATTTTTTTTCGCTCTTTTTTTTGCGCTCTTTTTTTTTGCGCTGCTTTTTTTTTGCCAAAAATCACTATAATGGCGAGTGTCTCAAAACTCTTCCTAGGTCAAACTGACAGGATGGGCACGAAATTTTTTCGACCAATTTTTTTTTTTTTCGACTGCCCGGACCCAAAAACTGGAAACGGGTCAAAAAAAACTTCCTATAATGGCACCTGTCTCAAAACACTCAGAAACGCCTAAAAATAGGATAGCCAGAATTTTTTTCGAAAAATGCGTTTTCGAAAAATTTTGGGCCTATACGGAGCGTGGCTACCCGACTCCGGCATTTTTGAGCGTTTTTTTTTTCGTTCTCTTTTTTTTTCCGAAACCTACTCCGGCAAGGAAACACGAATCGGAATCTAGATGGATCTCGAAAACAAACCTAATATGCAAGGAACTCGGATTGGTGGTGGATATATGGTGGTGGTAAATGGCAGCGGTGGTGGTAGCGGTGGTAGTATATGGATATGGATCGGTGGTGGTATATGGACACGGATTGGTGGTGGTATATGGATACGGATTCGGAGCCGTGGCGGATAAGCGGTGGTGGTAGATGGCAGGGGCGATGATGATGGTGCGGCGGCGGCGTGACAACTTATGACCAGAACTCAAAACTCTAAAAGACTAGACTCTAAGACCAGCAACTAGACACGACGATGCAACCGCAAATTCAACAAAGCAAAACCCTAAAAAGATTATGCAAAGGCTCAGATTGGTTCGGATATGATGAACTAACCCTAATTTTTTTTGTGGCTTTTTCGTGGACTGTAGGTATGAAGAACAGACTCGATCTAAACTACGAAAAACTGTAAAATCTCACCGAGCAACCTGGAAATCTGATACCACTTGATAGAGGCGGAGGTGTCCCGTCTTTCGATGAGATGATGGATTTCGCTTTGGTGGAAGTCGACTTTGACGATCCGACTCCGAACGTGCGAGGACGTCGCGCCTTAGCAATCGCTAAACCAACTCCGAGAGGTTATTGACCACGCCGGAGCA
>NW_021198643.1:0-1460 GCF_002162155.2 Triticum dicoccoides
CATGGCATACTTTATAGAACCTATGACTGAGGCATAGGGAATGACTTTCATTCTCTTTCTATCTTCTGCCGTGGTCGGGTTTTGAGTCTTACTCAACTTCACACATTGCAATACAGGCAAGAACTCCTTCTTTGACTGTTCCATTTTGAACTACTTCAAAATCTTGTCAAGGTATGTACTCATTGAAAAACTTATCAAGCGTCTTGATCTATCTCTATAGATCTTGATGCTCAATATGTAAGCATCTTTACCGAGGTCTTTCTTTGAAAAACTCCTTTCAAACACTCCTTTATGCTTTGCAGAATAATTCTACATTATTTCCGATCAACAATATGTCATACACATATACTTATCAGAAATGCTGTAGTGCTCCCACTCACTTTCTTGTAAATACAGGCTTCACCGCAAGTCTGTATAAAACTATATGCTTTGATCAACTTATCAAAGCGTATATTCCAACTCCGAGATTCTTGCACCAGTCCATAGATGGATCGCTGGAGCTTGCATATTTAGTTAACACCTTTAGGATCGACAAAACCTTCTAGTTGCATCGTATACAACTCTTCTTTAGTAAATCCATGAAGGAATGCAGTTTTGTTTATCCATTTGCCAGATTTCATAAAATGCGGCAATTGCTAACATGATTCGGACAGACTTAAGCATGGATACAAGTGAGAAAATCTCATGTAGTCAACACCTTAAACTTAACGAAAACCTTTTGCGACAATTCTAGCTTTGTAGATAGTAACACTACTATCAGCGTCCGTCTTCCTCTTGAAGATCCATTTATTTTCTATAGCTTGCCGATCATCGGGCAAATCCATCAAAGTCCATACTTTGTTCTCATACATGGATCATATCTCAGATTTCATGGCCTCAAACCATTTCGCGGAATCTGGGCTCATCATCGCTTCCTCATAGTTCGCAAGTTCGTCATGGTCTAGTAACATGACTTCCAGAACAGGATTACCGTACCACTCTGGTGCGGATCTCACTCTGGTTTACCTACGAGATTTGGTAGTAACTTGATCTGAAGTTACATGATCATCATCATTAGCTTCCTCACTAATTGGTGTAGTAGTCACAGGAACAGATTTCTGCGATGAACTACTTTCCAATAAGGGAGCAGGTACAGTTACCTCATCAAGTTCTACTTTCCTCCGACTCACTTCTTTCGAGAGAAACTCCTTCTCTAGAAAGGATCCATTCTTAGCAACGAATGTCTTGCCTTCGGATCTGTGATAGAAGGTGTACCCAACAGTCCCCCTTGCTCCTTTATATACGGGGGCAGGGGGGCACCCTAGAACACACAAGTTGATCTTCGTGATCATTCCTTAGCCGTGTGCGGTGCCCCCTCCACGATATTACACCTCGATCATATTGTAGTGGTGCTTAGGCGAAGCCCTGCGACAGTTGAACATCAAGATCGTCACCACGCCGTCGTGCTGACGAAACTCCTC
>NW_021198644.1:0-993 GCF_002162155.2 Triticum dicoccoides
CATGCACTTTTCAATTTAATTTCAGAAGCAACACTAGATGGTTTATTATTAGGCTTCATTTGTTGCTCAAATTCTTTTGCCACAATCTGATTTTCACTCTTATTCGTCTCCTGTTTTGCTTTATTAGCTCTATTAATATCATCTTTCAAAATGGAATCAGGAGTCATAGGAAGCAAAGTAATATTTTTATCCTTATGAACAAGAGTATAGTGATTGTTTCTACCATGGTGTACAGAATTTTTATCAAATTGCCATGGTCTACCAAGTAATAAGGAACATGCTTGCATAGGTACCACATCACAATCAACATAATCAGCATATGTAGAGATACTAAAATGCACACGAACAGTACGTGTTACCTTAACCTTGCCGCTGTTGTTGAACCATTGGATGTAGTAAGGATGTGGATGTCGTCTTGTGGTGAGAGAAAGCTTCTCCACCATCTCCATGCTAGCCAAGCTGTTGCAGCTCCCTCCGTCTATGATGACGCGCAAAGAACGTTCCTTCACAACTCCCTTGGTATGGAACTAATTGTGCCTCTGATTTTGCTCAGCTTGTGTGACCTGCACACTCAAAACACGTTGAGCAACTAAACATTCATACCTGTCAGCGTCTTCAGGAGCCATGTATTGCGTCTCATGATCAGAATCATCTCCACCATGTTCTTCACGTGTAATAAGAGCCAAAGTCTCCTCATCATAGTCACTAGCGGACTCATATCCACCATCCGCGGTAGCAATCATCACACGCGGAGATTTGCATTCTCTCGCATAATGACCTCCTCCCTTACAACGACGACAAATAATATCACTTGTGTGCCCTGTTGATGCCATGGAAGAAGAAGAACGATGTGCAGGCCCCGCAGGTGCGCTCTTGGCAGATAATGGTGGTTGTGCCTGTTTTCTTGTATCACGGCTGGAGGTGGCACCGGATGGAGGTGCTGGTGCAGTTGAAGTAGAAGATGCACGTGGTGTCCATGATGAAGGTCGGCCT
>NW_021198645.1:0-2984 GCF_002162155.2 Triticum dicoccoides
TTTTATTTTCTATTTCTGCTCCTTTTTTTTCTTCTTTAGGTTTTTTCCATTTGCTTAAAGTCATAATTTACAAAAATGTTCAAATCTTAAAATTTCTACATAATTTCAAATATTGTTCCCTTTACTCAAAAATTGTTCAGAAATTTAAATTTGTTGCATTTTTTTAAAGAACGTTCAGAAATTCGGAAATTATTCAACTATTTTTTATAGAAGTGTTGAAATCTTCAAATTTTGTTTCAAAATGAGAAAAAATATTTTGGAAAAGTAGAAAATGTTTATATATCCAAATGTTATTTGAAAACTTTCAAAAAAAGTTTGGAATTTCAGGAAACTTTCATGGTTACATTTTTTTGATATGTTCACAAATTTCCAAAATATGTTTGAAATTCCAAATGTTGTTTGTGTTTTCCAAACATTGTTGAACTTCAGATTTGTTTCAAATCCCGCCTTGCAGTAAGTTCATTAATGGTTGCATGCTTGTGTTAGGGATTTTTTTGAGGAAGTATGCTTCTATTCAACTCATAAAGTAATACAAAGTTCTTGATCCATACAAGCACACCCTAACACACGCACAAATAACTAAAATAACAAAGAGCAACGTAAAACAAACAGTAAAACATGAAGATCTCCGGAGCTCTATGTCATAATCCCTAACCCTTGCTAGAAGACTCCTGCAACACAAGCATCTGCAACTAGATCTAAGTAGGTCATCATCTTCAACCACGGTATAATCGGCATCATGTTGCTCCCCTTTTTCTTCGCTTTCGCGCCGAAAAGACAAGGACACACATATGCATCCAACACACTTGCACTAGCCTTCGCCATCTGTGGCTTCGAGTACCGATGTATCTGCCCCTTCCAGATGAAAGAGAACTAGGATCCGGTTCCGGCGCCGCGGTCGGGCCAACTACCCGGGAAAAGCAGGATATTCCTCTAGCGGCAGCATAAAGGAGGAAGAAACGCATCATGAAATCATACCGACACCGAGGAAGGAGAATCTCTATCTCCACACAACCACCACCCATCTGAGGAACGACCTGACCAGTGTCGGTCGACCTCCATACACCATAGCCCGCGATCTCGATGAGATTCGGGGATCGCCCACCCCGCTGGCTCCTAGACGAAGGCAAGAGCCCCGCCTGACCGTGAACGAAACCCGAGGAAACTTATTCAGACGCAACGCTGCCGCGACGGCCTGATCCGAGGTTCCCTCTCCCTCCAGCCATTGGAGCGGCCGGCAGAGGGAGAGGGAACTAGCAGTCTGAGCCGGTCACCCATCCTCTCACTACTCCAGCCTGAGCATGCTTAAATTTCGAGTTCTATTCTCCCTAGTTTCCAAGTCTGCAGTTGTTCTTTACCTGACAATAGTAAGCTGTCAATCCTATTAACCATCAGCAGTTTAGCTTGAGCATGAAGTCACACGTTTCACCGTTTGAGTTTGAAACTATTATTCTAAATAATAATAATAATTTAGTAACACTAATACTTCTTGAATAAGTAGTTTGACTATAGTTTGACCACAGTTTGACCAGATTTGACAATAGTTTGACCACAGTTTGACCAAAATTCAAAAAAACTAAAATAATTATTTAGTAACAATAATATTTCTTGAATAAATAGTTTGGCCATAGTTTGACTAGATTTAACAAAAATTCAAAAAAACTGAAATTTGAGCATATATTTTTTTCCTTTCAAAATTTGAGGATTCTAAAAATTTGCAAATAGGCCTACGTGGCAGAGTTTGAAAATTGCCCTTTAGTCCCGGTTTGTGTCTCCAACCGGGACTAAAGGTTAGACCCCATTGACCCCTTTAGTCCCGGTTTGTGTCACAAACCGCAAACTGGGACTGAAGGGGCTCGTGGGGCCCCGGCCTGCCGCCAGCCTACCATCATTTACAAACTAGGACTAAAGGGTTGAACATTAGGCCCTTTTTCTACCAGTGGATGTTGACCAAGCTTTGACATTTTAACCATCCAAGCCAGCGGTTCACTTCGCTTTGTCGAGCAGCCCTAATACGAATATTAACTTGTACGAAAAAAGTTTAGATAAATATTTAGGGAGCGCAAGTCATGTTTAGAAAAGAATAGAGATAAACAGAAATAAAACTCCCCTCCCCACACTACTAGGGAAAACCTTATACACAAAACTTTAGCAGTAGTGCTTGCTAAAAAACTCGCTACTGCTAGACAGCAGTAGCACATGCAAAATAAGCGCGCTGCAGATACATGTATAGCAGTAGTGCTACTCGTTGCAAAAGCGCTACTACTAAAATTCCAACCACTAAGCCGATAGGCTACACATAGTAGTAGCGATCTTTCAAGAACCTCGCTACCGCTAAGATTGTTATAGCAGCGCGTTTAGATGTAAGGCGCTACTGCTAACGAAAATAAAATAAAATGAAAAAAAATAGAAAAGTAAATGAAAATGAAAGAAATAGAAAAAGGAAAAAGGAAAAAAATAAAATGTAAAGAAAAATAAACGGAAAAGGAAAAAAAAGGTTGAAGGCATAGCAGTAGCGCGTTTGCTAAAACGTGCTATAGCTAACTTAGCTATAGCGCGTTTTGAGTAACGCGCTACCGTTATGTTTCACTTAACCAGCGGTTTCCCTACTCCCGGACACCACTTCTCCGCCGTCTCCCCAATTCGCCGTTGCCCCACTTCGCCGTCGCCTCCTGCCGGCGTTGATGCCCGCAACCTCACCGTCTCCCCCCGAGGCCACGCTCATCCTCACCGTCGCCGCCCGAGGCCGCCCAGCCTCACCGTCGCCGCCTCTCGAGCCGCCTTCGACCTCCCCGTCGCCGCCCTCGACCTCACCGCCGCCGCCCGAGCCCGCCCAGGACCGCCACTGCCTGAGCCCGAGCCCGCCCTCCCCGCCCCTGCCTCCGTCGCCGAGCACCTCTCGCCCACAGTCTCTCCCCTCTCTGTAAGCCCCCCACCCCTCCTCTCTCTCTGCATTTTAATTAGTAGATGTTATAGCAAAAATT
>NW_021198646.1:0-652 GCF_002162155.2 Triticum dicoccoides
CGCACCCTCCACCGCTCCACCGGCATTACTGTTTGATGATATTTTTTAAAAAATTATTACTGTCTTATAAAAAAATATTACTGTTATGATTTAAACAAGTTTGAACATATTTAAACACAGATAAGTATCAAACAGCATTTTAAATGAAAAACAAAAATTGTGGAGCCTGGGAATCGAACCCAAGACCTCCTGGTGTGAGAACTGGCTGCTGATCAGTCGAGCTAGTAAAGGGAGTTGATGTGGATCACGTCAGGTGGAATATAACCTGTTGGCTCGAGCAGAAAAAAAAATTACTAATGGCGCACCAGGGTGAGGTGCGCCATTAGTGTGGATGTACTTATGGCGCACCGAGGGGTGGTGCGCCATTAGTATTGTGCCGCCCCCATCCATAGTTCCTCCCCGGCGCGGCCCACCTCTCTCCCTCGCCCTCTATCCCCTCTCTCTCCCTCGCCCTCGCCCTTGATCCCCTTCCCCGACGCCGCTGCCCCGCCCCCTCGACGTCGCCCCGACGCCGCTGCCCCGCTGCCTCGACGCCGCCCCGACGACGCTGCCCCGCCGCCTCGACGCTGCCCCGCCGCCTCCATCCCCCATCGTCGCCGCATCCAGGCGAGACGCGGACACCCCCCCTCCTCATCTGGACACCGCTCTCCTC
>NW_021198647.1:0-603 GCF_002162155.2 Triticum dicoccoides
GGCGGGGTCGGGGCGGCGTCCGGGGCGGCGTCCGGGCGGCGGGGTCGGGGCGGGGTCGAGGAGGCGTCGGCGCGGCGTCCGGGCGGCGTCCGGGCGGCGAGGAGAGGGCGAGGGAGGGAGAGGGCGAGGGCGAGGGCGAGGGCGAGGGCAGCGGCGGCGGCGGCGGTGGATCGAGAGGGAGAGAACTGGCGAGTCACCGTGGTGCGCCATTAGCATGTCCATACTAATGGCGCACCTCACCGTGGTGCGCCATTAGTATTTTTTTTATTTCAACTCGAGCCAAAAGGTTATGTAGTACCAGAACCTATCTATGTCAAGCCCACTCTACTAGCTCGACTGGTCAGCAGCCAGTTCTCACACCAGGAGGTCCTGGGTTCGACTCCCAGGCTCCACAAATTTTTTTTAGCATTTAAAAAGCTGTTTGATACTTATTTATGTTTAAATATGTTCAAACTTGTTTAAATAATAACAGTAATATTTTTTTATAAGACAGTAGCATTTAAAAAGCTGTTTGATACTAATTTTTTTATAAGACGGTGCGCGGGGTGCGGGGGGTCGGCGGCGGCGGTTGAGTAGGGGAATCGAGGGTGCGGGGGGTCGGCA
>NW_021198648.1:0-1470 GCF_002162155.2 Triticum dicoccoides
CCATGTCATGATCATGCATCATATTGTGCATTGCATTGATTGTGTTCCCTTCTGTGTTGCCGGTATTTGTCCCCTCTCGATAGACGTGATACCGATGATGTGATCGTTGACACTGATGAAGACTCAATGTTATCTTCAAAAGTGCCAGGCAAGCAAAACCCCCTTGTTCATTCCGATACAATCCTACTCTCTCACTCCTGCTCTCTTTTACTGCATTAGGACAACACCGATTCATCTGTTACTTGCTGCGGTAGCTGAACCCCTTTGTCCTTTGCATGACCTGTCATTGCCACAGTAAATAGATGAAACCCACTAGCATGAGTAGGAGTTGTTTGAGCCCTGATGTGCCTACTCATTCATGTTTGTTTGTCATGCCTGCTATTGCTTAGAGTTGAGTCAGGTCTGATTCATCGGGGATGAATCAGAGGCGTGTGAACCTGTCCTACTGTGTGTGAGCTAAGTGTGTGAACACGATTTGGTAAAGGTAGCGGTGAGAGGCCATGTAGGAGTACATGGTGGGTTGTCTCATTGCAGCCGTCCTCAGGAACTGAGTTCTGTGTTTGTGATCCATGATTCAGCTACTACCACGCATTGGGCCCGAAACCAATAGACCCTCTCGGCTTCTTGATCACCCTTGTCCTCTGTCCAGGAGTTGCAAGTAGTTTCTGGTGTTTGTAGTATGCTGGAGGCCGTGGGCAGCGCTGACCGTAGGGGTGGGCTGTGATGCGGTAGGCACGTGGCACGGTGTACCGGGCGCCCGTTTGGTGTCTCGGGAACCCTGTTCACTTCGTTTGGGGCTGTGAGCGAAACTCCGGCCGGATCTCCTCATGAATGGAACCCGAATAGGCGATAAACCTGGACTAGAGACTTAGGTGATTAGGTAGGTCGTGGCCGACACCCATGTTGGGCTTCCGCTTGAAGGTTGCCGAGTACATGTCGTGTAAACGGCGGTAAGTGGTGAGAGCGTGTGTGAAGAAGTACACCCCTGCAGGGTTAACCTAATCTATTCGAATAGCCGTGTCCGCGGAAAATGACTTCTGGGTTGCTTATATCAGTTCATAGACAAGTGAAAGTGGATACTCTAAAATACGCAAGATAAGCGTGAGTGCTATGGATGGCGTTCTCGTAGGGAGACGGGAGCGGATCCATAGTGGTGTATTGATATGGTGAATATGTGGACTCGTGTGCGCCACCTCAAAAAAGTTACTCGCAGTCGTAGTTCAGGATAGCCACCGAGTCAAAGCTGGCTTGCTGCAGTTAAACCCCACCATCCCTTTGTTGATAATGATGCATATGTAGATAGTTCTGATGTAAGTCTTGCTGGGTACATTTGTACTCACGTTTGCCTATTTTATGTTTTTGCAGAGAGACTTCAGTCTCACTAGTATTTCCGCGTGGTCTTCGACGTTTAGCTTGTTACCTCAGCTACGATCTTGTGCCTCGGCAGGATTTGGTAGATAGTCAGGCTTC
>NW_021198649.1:0-673 GCF_002162155.2 Triticum dicoccoides
TTTAGATCGAGTCTGTTCTTCATACCTATAGTCCACGAAAAAGCCACAAAAAAATTAGGGTTAGTTCATCATATCCGAACCAATCTGAGCCTTGCATAATCTTTTTAGGGTTTTGCTTTGTTGAATTTGCGGTTGCATCGTCGTGTCTAGTTGCTGGTCTTAGAGTCTAGTCTTTTAGAGTTTCGAGTTCTGGTCATAAGTTGTCACGCCGCCGCCGCACCATCATCATCGCCCCTGCCATCTACCACCACCGCACCGAATCCGTATCCATATACCACCACCAATCCGTGTCCATATACCACCACCGATCCATATCCATATACTACCACCGCTACCACCACCGCTGCCATATACCACCACCATATATCCACCACCAATCCGAGTTCTTTGCTTATTAGGTTTGTTTTCGGGATCCATCTAGATTCCGATTCGTGTTTCCTTGCCGGAGTAGGTTTCAAAAAAAAAAAAAGAGTCGGGTAGCCACGCTCCGTTTAGGCCCAAAATTTTTCGAAAACGCATTTTTCGAAAAAAAATTCTGGCTATCCTATTTTTAGGTGTTTCTGAGTGTTTTGAGACAGGTGCCATTATAGGAAGTTTTTTTTGACCCGTTTCCAGTTTTTGGGTCCGGGCAGTCGAAAAAAAAAAAATTGGTCGAAAAAATTTCGTGCCCATC
>NW_021198650.1:0-1431 GCF_002162155.2 Triticum dicoccoides
CGGTAGAATGGCATACTCGGACTTGGATGATGTGGATTACCTTGTTGAAGACAACGTAATGGATGAATTTGCTTACCACCGGAAATGGAAGAGACCCATGGTAGAATGGCACATTGGTGGTGTAAGCTGGGAACAAAATGCAAATGCTGGGAATGATTCTGGTAACTGGGGAAGAACCCAACAATAGAGGGTGAATTCACTGTTTGAAAAGGTCATAGCATTGCCGAGGAAACTGAGAGCAAACCCAATTAGTGCCGATGATAACACCTAGCGCTTGTGCGTGCTCTCAAGAACTTGAGCATTTCCATATTCATCAAGGTTTTACCAACATCCGTGTCAAGGATCCTGGCAACACAACATACCACCATGATGAACAACGATGGACGATGCAGATGCATAGGAAGATAACATCAACTCAGATTTCATCCTAGCGAGGCCAAGGAAACAAAATCTGGATGATCGACCGAGAGACATTTAGCACTCCGCTTCTAATGTTCTCCTTGATGTGCTAGTGTAATCCAATCATTGAAATGGTTTGATAACTAGACAACAAGTAAAAGGTCGGACTTCGGAAGGACAAAAAAAATCATAAGGCACAACTAGGGAGTAAATCCTACGAAGTCCTTATGGGAAGGTGGCCAACTTCCTCAAATAGGATACTATAATAACAGGTCTACCGGATGGTTGTGTTGGCCATGACATCCACTTTACCGGTTATTGCGCGACCAATATTATAATTCTTGGGAAATATTCCAACCATCATATCTGCCTGAGATTCAGATCTAGTTGGTGTCAGGATATTCCAGACTCATCGAGTCTAGGAAGAAAAACGGAAGTTTGCAACACAAATCAACGAGATGACGTTGCGAGATTCTCGGGGAATGAACTACGATAGCAAGCTCCAAAACATGAGCTGGTTCTGCTATAAACATGTGAACACGTTGTCCCAGACAAGCATGCCCACATGGTAGTCTTACAATAAAACACTACCGAGTTCAGGAGGGGGAACCATCAACGAGGGTATCGAAGTCTTGTGCATTACCATGGATTAACACTTAACTCCTTTTCTCGAACAAATCAGTCAGTGGCTTGGGGTGCTACGGAACACATATAGAATGGAGGTTGCAAGTCTCCGAACCACAGAATACTTTCGCACGTATGCATGACTGATTTGGGATGATTCCAAAGGAAACAACATTGACTTTCTCGAATCCACGGCGGCAACTTGCATCAGATGCACATGAATTAAAGGAAGTCACTACCTTCATCCAAACATATGCTTCATGAGCTAGCATGAACAAATGCTTTCAAAAGTTTCCAACACTAACTTAATGTTCAACAAAATCATGGAGGAGATAAGGATGTTGTCAATGGGCTCAACAACAATTCATCTAGGTTTCCTTTTAAAAGGAATTCCATAGTTAAGTGAAC
>NW_021198651.1:0-1085 GCF_002162155.2 Triticum dicoccoides
AACATCAATTTAACTTGTTTGATCATGCATGAAAATAGTACAGATGGATAGATTGGATTTTTCTGATCATTTTTCATATATAATTTGTCCAATTTGGAGTTACAGAATAAAAGTTATGAATTTTTGAAGTTTAAATAATATTCTGGAATTTCCTGATTTAATTTAAATCCAGAAAATCAATTACTGTGTCAGCCTGACGTCAGTGTGACGTCAGCAGGTCAACGGAACTGGTCCAGGTCAAACCTGACAGTGGGTCCCGCATGTCAGGGTGATTATTTTAATTAAAACTTAATTAAAACTAATCCTGTTTAATTAACAGGGCTGGGCCCCACCTGTCATTGACTCAGGGGAGTCAACCAGGGCCCACCCGTGGTCAAACCCGGGTCGGCTGCACCGGCGTTTAGCCGCCGGCGAGCCCGACGCGGCGGCGGAAGTGGTTTTGGCCATTTCGGCCACCAAATGGGCCGCGGAGACCACCGGAGGGAAGCTGAGGACAAACCGCAGCTCTTGGCGGAGTCCGTTGAGGTCGGGATGGCCGGAGTTGGAGCCGGCGACGACTTTGGCGGCCACCGGGGTTCGGTCGGAGGTGAACTTGGCGCTAGAGGGTTCGGTGAGGCTCGTGGAGTAGCTAGCTAGGTGCTGCGGAACTTGGTGAGTAGGATGGACACCATCTTGTGGCCGGAGGATGACCGGGAGCACGTCGGCGACGAGCTCCATGGCGGTGGGTGCGGTTGAGCTCCGGGAAGTTGCTACACGGCTCGGGAGCAAGAACGGAAGGGAGGGGAAGATGGCTAAGCTCACAGTGAGTGCGACGGAGTTCTTGGTGCGGCCGGAGATGGACCGGAGCGACGACGGCGTTGAAGGGGATCTCCGGCGACGGTGAGCTCGGGCGAGGTCGGTGCGGTGGTCTCGGGCGTTGCGAGCGCTCGGGGCTCGGCTGCTCGATGAAGTGGACAGCGGCGGAGCTCCTGGACACGGTGAGACGGCGTGGGGTGGTCGGAGGGCGTGGCTACGGCGAGGGGGTGGCGGCGATGGCGTCGGCCATGGCTGGGGCGTGCGAGGGGGAGGAGCTGGAGAGGAGAGGG
>NW_021198652.1:0-1505 GCF_002162155.2 Triticum dicoccoides
ATATGACAGGAAAATGCATGAACCTGGCCTCAACTTGGAATTCCAAGGGTGCCACTGGAAAGATGAGATGAAATCGCTTGAAAACGATATAAAGAACGCCGGAATCGGAGTTACGGTTTGGAAATGGCAGGCGATACAAAAATGACACCGGTCTGCGATTTACAGCAAGTAGGCATCTAAATGCAATGAGATGAACATGCTACAGCACCCAAACATGACAACAAAATACATGGAAGGGATGCACACAAGATGCTTAACAAAAGTCTAGCGCTGAGCTACGGCCAATTCATCCATTAACAGGTTCAAACAAGCATGGCAAAAACGCAAATGGTAAAACAGATCTCAGACTTAGTGAAATTAACACTTGTGTGGAATTTCAGATCATATAGCCCTCTTCGGAGCAACAAAACAACATGCTACAGGACCTGAACATGACAAAGAAAGACATGGCATGGAGCTACTCAACAAGCTTAACAAAATTCCCTTAGTGACCTTGAGCCAAAAGGGATCACAAAATATACTAACAAGCACGCGAACATAGCAAAAACATAATCAGTTTTCAGACTTAGTGAAAACTGGGACATGCTGAAATATAACTCACGAAGGCATGTTTACGAGCTCGATGCACTCACCACGTGCAAGTCATGGCAAGACAATCATACACCCAAAAATAAGGCACAAAATACAAGCTAGACATGGCAAGAACAATGGCATAGCATGCACGGATCAATTATAATAACATCGACAAAATTGCAAACAAGTTGACAATGTGCCCAGATTCACAACGAAGCAAAAGTAGAGCTCAATTGACTCCAGCTAGGGTGCTCCATAATTGCAAACAAAGACATGGATGGATAGAGCACTACAAGATTAACAAAACTCCCTTACTGATCATCCTCAAAAGAGGCACGGATTACTAGGAAACAACAAGAACATATGGCATCATGAACTAAACAATCCCAGACTTAGTGAAACTACTAAGTCCCTGAAAACAGAATTAGCAAGTGCACCACTTTGCAAGCTTGCACAAGTCACCACACACATCCTAAAAATACATGGGTTGCACCTATGGATAGATGACAAAACCCTTAACAAAACATATGTAGAACTCACGGGCATAGCATGCACACAATAATCATGGCAAAAATGACAAAAGTGCTAAACGGAGTAGCAGATCTGACAATTAACTCATGAAGCCTCCTTCTAACAGCATTTCGGGCATCAAGATGAGCTCAAATGAAAATTATGTAATGGAACAAAATGATGTACTCTCTGAGGCGAACATTTTGATATGCTATATGCCCAAATCGGAGCTACGGATGCGGAGATATCACAGGTGAAAGGTTGCATAAAAATTAGGGTTCGGAGGAGAAAGTCAACCGAGGGGATTTTAGATCCAGATCTGGCACGGAAAACGAGGATCGCCGGGGTTGACTCCTGTTCGCCGGGAAGACGATGGGGATCGCCGGAGAGGGCCGGATCCGAGGCCGTGAGGGGGGGGGGGC
>NW_021198653.1:0-844 GCF_002162155.2 Triticum dicoccoides
CCAACGTCTTTGCCTAAGGTTCAGATCCGGTTGGGTGAAGATATACTTGAGACTCTGGTGATCGGTGTAGATCTCGCAACGTTTACCAAGGAGGTAATGTCGCCAGGTCTTGAGTGCATAGACTATGGCTGCAAGCTCTAGATCATGTGTAGGATAATTCTCCTCATGTGGATGCAACTGTCGAGATGCATAGGCAATCACATGACGATCCTGCATAAGAATGCAACCTAGTCCCTGTCGTGAGGCGTCGCAGTAGATAATAAAGTCTTTAGTGAAATCCGGTGGCACAAGTATGGGAGCAGAAGTCAGGCGTCTTTTCAGTTCCTGAAAACTGTACTCACACTGTGGGGACCACTCGAACTTTTTATCTTTTTTGAGAAGTTCCGTGAGGGGTTTGGCTACTTTGGAGAAGTTTTCAACAAAGCGGCGACAATAGCTCGCTAGGCCAAGGAAACTCCTAACTTGTTTGACTGTTTCAGGTGGAGTCCAATCGAGAACGGCTTGAACTCTCTCGGGATTGACAGCAATGCCCTTACCAGAGATTACGTGGCCTAGGTAGGTCACTTCTGGCAACCAAAATTCACACTTGGAGAACTTGGCATAAAGGCGGTGCTCTCTGAGTTTTTCTAACACAAGTCTAAGATGTTCGGCATGCTCTTCCTCGTTCTTCGAGTAAATAAGAATATCATCGAGGTAAACCACGACGAACTTATCTAAGTACTCCATGAAGATCGAGTTCATCAAGCGGGAGAATGTGGCTGGGGCGTTGGTTAGGCCAAAGGACATGACGGTGTACTCGTACTGGCCATAACGAGTGACAAAAGCTGTCTTGGGAATGTCCCCG
>NW_021198654.1:0-935 GCF_002162155.2 Triticum dicoccoides
TGTTTTCCATTCATCTCCCAATTTCATACGAATTTGATGGTAGCCACTACGCAAATCAACTTTGGAGAATATTGTAGAGCCACTCAATTCATCAAGCATATCATCTAGCCTAGGAATAGGATGACGATAACGAATAGTAATATTATTAATGCCTCTACAATCAACACACATACGTGATGTACCATCCTTTTTCGGCACTAGAATAATAGGAACAGCACAAGGACTAAAGGATTCGCGTATATAACCTTTGTCGAGAAGCTCTTGTACTTGACGCATAATCTCCTTCGTCTCCTCTGGATTGGTACGGTATGGTGCACGGTTTGGCAGTGAAGCACCGGGAATTAAGTCAATCTGATGCTCAATCCCTCGAATAGGCGGTAATCCCGGTGGCACGTCTTGTGGAAAAACGTCAGCGAACTCCTGCAAAATGTTAGTGACAGCAGGAGGCAAAGAGGAAGGCACGTCCTCGAATGAAAATAATGCATATTTGCACACAAAAGCATAGCAAACAGATTTGCTGAAATCTAGCTTATCAATATCAGATTTGGTGGCAAATAAACATGCACTTTTCAATTTAATTTCAGAAGCAACACTAGATGGTTTATTATTAGGCTTTATTTGTTGCTCAAATTCTTTTGCCACAATCTGATTTTCACTCTTATTCTTCTCCTGTTGTGCTTTATTAGCTCTATTAATATCATCTTTCAAAATGGAATCAGGAGTCATAGGAAGCAAAGTAATATTTTTATCCTTATGAACAAGAGTATAGTGATTGTTTCTACCATGGTGTACAGAATTTTTATCAAATTGCCATGGTCTACCAAGTAATAAGGAACATGCTTGCATAGGTACCACATCACAATCAACATAATCAGCATATGTAGAGATACTAAAATGCACACGAACAGTACGTGTTACCTTAACCTTGCCGCTGT
>NW_021198655.1:0-1897 GCF_002162155.2 Triticum dicoccoides
CGCCCGCACCACCATCATGCTGTCGCTGCCTGCCTGCGTTGCCACCCCCACGCACCCCAGCAACGCCGCCGCAAACTGACCTCGTTCTCATCGGATCAAACTGACCTCGATGGAAACTGAATCTCTGTTTGTTACAGATTCTACTTTTCTTTCGAAAACAAAAACCTGAGGCAAGAGCTGGAATCCATGTATACATCTCAAGTACACACCGAGCCTAGGGAGCTCCTAATTGGCACATTCAGTGCCGGTTGGGAGAAAGGACGCCCGCATGCCATCCCTCATGGGCCGGCCCACCAGGAGGCATTACCTTTGGTTCGCTGGTTCCCTTAAAACATCCGGTTCACTTGGTTGTGGGCTGACCTGTCATGGTTGACCGGTCCATCATCGGCCGGTTCACCTTGATTTTTTGAATTTTTAAAAATATTAATTCTGAAAAAGTTTAACAATTTTTTTAAAGGTTAAAGTTCATCACATTTCGAAAAAGTTCACAAATTTGAAAATAAAATCATCACATTGAAAAAAGAGTTCATCAATTTTTAATTAAAGTTCACAAATCTTAAAAAAAGTTCAATAAATTTTTTAAATCACCGGATTATGAAAAGCAAATCCATGGATTTGAAAGAAGTTCATGGATCTTGATAAAAAAGTTCACGCATTTTGGAAAAAATACAGAAAAATGAAAAAGAAAGAAAAAAAGAAGAAATGAGAAAGAAGAAAGAAGAAACAAGAAAGAAGAAAGAAATAAAAAATGTAACTAATTACTTAGGGCCGAGTTGTCTGGTTAGCTACCGAAGCTAAAGCTAACACTAAACGAGGAGGGTTGGGTTCGAATCACATCCCACGCCACTTTGTGCATGTTAAAACAAAAAAGGGGCAAAACAGGCTGGCCTAGCGGGAAGGTTGTGTGTGTGTGCGCGCCCGTTTGCGAAAACTGAAGTAACGGGTGCTTAAGGCGGTGTAAATGGGCCGAGCCTAGTCCAATGGAAATATGATAGGCGGGAATTGGTATGAGGTGGTGGGCCTTAAGTGCAACTCCAACAACTTTCCTATCTCTAAAATAATTGTTGTTTATGAGAAGTTGGGCCAAAAATCCTTGGGAGCTCCTATACGATGCGCTTTGCGTCCGACTGGGGCGCGCCGCACAGGGACAGCCTCCCGATTGGGCCGGCCCGTTATCGCGCGGGAAACTGTCCAAAAATAAAAAAAATCAAGCGATGGATCGAACCCTGCACCTCACGCTGTTAAGCGCACGTCCCTCGCTAGACGAGCTGACAACCTACACCGCCTAGTTAGGAAACGCGGGTTATAAGAACGATCAACGGCTTCCTGTTTACAGAGCAGCCACTTCGAGAGGAGTTAAAATCCTCTCTTGGGATCTCCAAGGAAGCGTTTTCAGAGGGCTATCTAGGGCTACCTACTGCTATTGGAAGAATAACCAGCGGCACCTTTGCTCATATTGTGGAGCGTGTGCGCGGCAAAATTAGTGGTTGGTCAGAAAGAAACTTAGCTTGTGCAGGGCGGGAGGTGCTGTTGAAGTCCATTGCCCAAGCAATACCAACTTATAGCATGAGTTGTTTCTTGCTGACAAAGAATGTATGTAAGAAAGTTACTTCACCCATGGCTAAATATTGGTGGGGCAGCTCGATTGACAGGCGATCCCTCCACTGGCTTTCGTGGAAGAAACTAACCGAGCCAAAGATCAAAGGAGGGATGGGCTTCAAGGATTCTGAACTGTTTAATCTCGCCATGCTCGGCAAGCAAGGCTGGAGGTTGTTGACACATCCCAACAGTTTATGTGCGCGTGTACTAAAAGGAAAGTATTACCCAAACACTGATTTTCTGCATGCCGCGGTTCCCACCCGAGCTTCCTCAACCTGGAGAGCGATCGTGGCAGGTA
>NW_021198656.1:0-940 GCF_002162155.2 Triticum dicoccoides
CGAATAATTTCACGAAAGAACAAATCAGCAACATTAACAGCATCGTCGCTTTTATGACATGGTATAAAGTGTGCCATTTTCGAGAATCTATCCACGACAACAAATATGCTATCCCTCCCCTTCTTTGTTCGAGGTAAACCTAAAACAAAGTCCATAGATATATCCTCCCAAGGAACACTAGGTACAGGCAAAGGCATATATAAACCATGAGGATTGAGTCGTGACTTAGCTTTTTGACATGTAGTGCAGCGAGCAATAAAACGCTCAACATCCCGTCTCATCTTTGGCCAAAAGAAATGTGTAGCAAGTACGTCCTCCGTCTTCTTCACGCCAAAGTGTCCCATTAATCCTCCTCCATGCGCCTCCTGCAACAACAAAAGACGAACGGAGCTAGCTGGAATGCATAGCTTGTTAGCACGAAACACAAATCCATCGTTAATAACAAACTTGTTCCACATTCTTTCTTCTTTACAATTATGCATTACATCTTTAAAATCAGCATCATGCACATATGCATCGGCAATAACATTTTCTTTTCCCTTCTTGTGTTTAATGACATAAGGGAAAGTCTCAATGAATTCAACCCATTTAGCATGTCTACGATTCAGTTTAGCTTGACTTTTAATATGTTTCAAAGATTCATGATCAGAATGTATAACAAATTCTTTGGGCCATAAATAATGTTGCCATGTTTCTAAAGTCCGAACAAGAGCATATAATTCTTTATCATAAGTAGAATAATTCAGACTAGGCCCACTCAATTTTTCAGAAAAGTATGCAACAGGTTTGCCATCTTGTAATAACACACCTCCTAATCCAATTCCACTAGCATCACATTCAAGCTCAAAAGTCTTATTAAAATCAGGAAGTTGGAGTAAAGGAGCATGTGTCAACTTATCTTTCAATACCGTGAAGGCTTCTTCCTGTGCGGTACCCCAAA
>NW_021198657.1:0-1221 GCF_002162155.2 Triticum dicoccoides
GACATAGCTGGCAGGGGCTACATCAGCAGACTCCATCTCATAGGTGATGTCACGGAGCCAGTCATCAGCATCCAGCGGCTGGGTTGAGCTGCGGTACACACTTGGGTTGAGGCGTATGAAATCCTGCAGAGTTGTTGTGTTTGGATGCTGGTTCATATTGGGGCGAGGAAACTGAGCCATCATGTTTTCCATGAACTGGCGATTCATCTCAAGCTGTTGGATCATACCAGCCATGTACTCAGGCGGTGGTGGGAAGTTGCCACCACGACCACGACCAGCTGGTCTAACCATCCTGCTAATATACAACAGGGGTAGTTCAGTATTGAGAAATTTGCTTAGACAAGAGTCATTCATGATGAAACATGCATAATGAAAGGAGCACGACAGATACCACATAGATAGTCGGCATAACTTACAAAAGGGGTCGGACATAGAGTTCAGTACACAGAGTTCAGTACATATATTAAGTCATCATAGGTGGCACGCAGGCTCGCGAGTGCATCTAAGACTAATGAGCAAGACTACATCAGTCCCAGGAGGTACTGTGAAGGTAGCTGTAACCTGACAGCTGGTAGTGAGGCAACGGATAGTCCTCCACGTCAGTGGCCTGGGGGCCGCGGATACTCTGGTGTAGAACCCGACGCTCAGGTGGCAGAAGAGGACCAAGTGCGGGAGAGTAGCCTCCCACCTCTGGCCATCCGACACCGTGGGGCATCACGGTCCTGGCTGGGTAGATCGCAGAACGCGGCAGCTGTCCGGACCGGACAAAGGGGTACAACCGCGTCAGAGCCCTGTAAAGGTGCTGACGAGTGGTGTACAACTCGTGGCGAAGAGCTCTGTTAGCTCGGTCCAGCCCATCAGCATGCAGAACCAGGCGCTGATGGTGGAAAGGCTCTCGGGTGACGGTGGAGTAGGCGGCAGTGTAGTATCCCTCCGCACCAACGTCAGATGCGATAGGAATGTGTCTGAAAGGGGAAGTGTCCAATGCCTGATACTCTCCACGAAGACGTGTCAGAGCAGCATGAGCCGCATCGTGGACTGCCATCTCGATGGTCACTCCAACACCATGAGCGGTGTGCAGCACGGTAGTGGACTCATACTCCCGAGAGTAGAGGTGGACGATGGCACGGTACTGCTCCTGGTTAAAGTCCTGGTACTCCTCGTAGACGGTGTACTCAGGGTGCCAGCGATAACCCAGATAGGTCATCATATCAGCTAGCA
>NW_021198658.1:0-1676 GCF_002162155.2 Triticum dicoccoides
CATGCTGCCGAGGTGGCGTGGAGGCATGGTGTGCAATCTTACTAGCCCTTGGGTCCATGGTAGAGCTGCCGTTGTAAAATTAGGCCTGGGGCAACTGGGCTGTAGCCCCAGGCGTGGCCCAACTAGTACCTATACACATAGTAGTAGAATTTTCAGAATTTGTGATACAAAGAATCCCATCCCCACTTTTCGCATAGAATTGCAAGCCTTCAGCCCGTTAACGCAACTCCATCAATGGTTGAGAACAGAGAATCAATCGCACACTAGACAACGCTTGACGCTTCGATCTGTGATCTGTAGCCCGGTCGTTAGTTAATCAAGTCAGAAAAGTAAGAAAATTCCTCACAATAGATAAACCTTCGCTTCGTCTCGCTCAAACGGAGCGCCCATGCCCTGCGCCGCCGCCGTCGTCAACACGCGGTTCCCCGCTGCGCCGGCCGCCGGGTCCGGCGTCCTGACCACCCGCCTCTTATTCTTCTCCATCTAGTCTAATTTTAAATTGCAGCATAGGCACAGAGGCAGCCAGGCCAACACACACTGCCCAGGTAATATGTAGCTTATCTTCTAATTTTGTTTTCCCTATTTCATTTATACTTCCTTCGTCCCAAAATTCTTGTCTTAGATTTGTCTAAATACAGATGTATCTAGTTACATTTTAGTGTTAGATACATCAGTATCTAGACAAATCTAAGACAAGAATTTTGGGACCGAGGGAGTATTATCCAAAGTTACATTGGTGTGCTATATTGAGCGCGATGTATTTGCAAGCGTTGATGATATTAAGATTATACAAAGCTATAAAAAATGAGGAAACGCAAGGGGCTACTACCACGTGGTCTTCATGTTAATGGTATAATATGTTCTCTTTTTTTTGCAAATTTCATACGAGCAATTGACTTAGTCTATGTCAAGTGTCTTGATTTTAGATATGCGATTTTATGTTTGCAGATCCAAGTCCTTCTACTATTGCTGGTGGAGAAATGATGGCCTCAGATTAAGCAAATCTTCACTAATTAGGTACCAAACCATGTTCGCAACACTGCAATTTGTTAATCTATTTGTTAAGCAAGTCTTCACTAATTGTCAGGTAGTTCTTTTTTGAGAAAGTCAGTTAGGTTTAGCCTTAGCCTTTGAGAAATCCTGGTTCCGCCTATGAGCTCCTTCTAGTAGGTGGTGGCCATACGTTGCCGGATCTGGCCACCTAATCCTAGGTCTAGTAGATACACGACTATATATGGGTGGGCAACGGTGCTTACATCCTTGATAGTGCCTCCTCGATGGCACAACGAAGATCGTGCATTTGCGTGAGGTTTGCATGTGTAGTTCTGCATGATGGAGACCGACACAAGCCCGCGGTGCCACAACAGTTGGGGATGGATCTATGTAGCGGCATGTCCATCTGGTCCAATGAAAGCCATACAAACTCAGTTTATATTTTCCTAGCAAGTTTGAATAAGTAGTTTGAAAACTAAAAAGCAATCAATTTGAAATGAAAAATTAAAAAGAACCATTCTAAAACAAATTCTCTTGTCGATTTTTTTCCAGAAGTTGCATGAACATTTTATTATACACACTTGAATATTTTATTAGGTAAGTATGTAAAGTTTTGATGGATTGTGAAACATTTTCCTAATTTTTTTCATATGAAGTATTTTCCATTTGTGTATGTATTGTAT
>NW_021198659.1:0-1169 GCF_002162155.2 Triticum dicoccoides
AGAAGAACTTAGAGAAAGGCGGGCAGAGCCCGCAGTAGAAGAACAAGGCGAAGAAAGGATATCCATTTGGGGCCGTCTTCCAAGCGGCGGCTGGAAGTACCTTCGTGCGCGAGTGCGCTCGCGTCTCCGTCGACCAGAAGAGGTAGTAGTTCTCCCTCAGCTCCCTCGCGGCAAGCTTGGGGGGGAAGACTGCCCGCTCCTTTCGCAGCACCGCAAGCCGCTGCGCCTCGGTCGACTTCACAACCTTCCCCTTGTTGGCTTTGGGAGCCATGGCGGAAGTGGTGGAGGAGGCTGACGGCATTGGTGGTGCTGGTGGCGATGGGGGCGGGGCGCTGCTCTCTTTCGGCTTTGGGAAGACGAGGGAGCGGCGGAGATTTCCGAGATTGAAGCAGCAACTGGCGAATGGGCGAACTGCCCGTGTTTCCTCTGCTTATAAAGAGGGAAGGGGCGGACGTTATGCATTTCCAAATAAAGAAACCCCCCACGATCTCTCCCACGATGCCGCATTCAACGCGTGACGTTCAGGGAGGGCGTAGTGGATACGGAGAAAGATACGGAGTAACCTAGGCCGCGCGTGCCCGTGCCCTATTTTGGGCCTGGCCCAACAGCACTCGGCACCGTGTATGGCCCAGGCCCGGGGGCTCCTGTCGGTGTACTAGAGTAGGGGTACCCTAGTATCCCGAACTTGTGCACGGGCAGTCGCAGCATCCCGCGGCAAGGCTTGCCAGGTGACCGCCAAGGTCCTCCGTGGTTCCTTTGGAGCCATTCAAGAACAAAGTATCCAAGCCAAGGAGACAAGACCCCGACAAGAGGAGCTTGCCGGGAAGGCCAACAAAGGCATCTCAAGACCCCGGCAAGAGGAGCTTGCCGAGAAGGCCAACCAAGGCACCTCAAGGAACTTGCCGCGACGCGCCACGCGTCCCGGCAAGGCCCGGTGAGTGACAAGCTCCCGGACGCGACAAGACAACGACCGCGGCAAGGCGCTTGCCGCGGCAAGCCACCACTCTGCGCCCGCGCTCCAGCACATCCACCAACGTGTCGCTCTGGGACCCTTCTAGGCGTACGTGGCGGGAGGCTGTGCAGCCAGGGGTGCGTGGTGGCAAGCGGCGCTGACAAGATCGCCATCGTGGCGAGCGGTGGCGTCCCTGACGGTCCCTTTTGCACTATTT
>NW_021198660.1:0-1169 GCF_002162155.2 Triticum dicoccoides
AGAAGAACTTAGAGAAAGGCGGGCAGAGCCCGCAGTAGAAGAACAAGGCGAAGAAAGGATATCCATTTGGGGCCGTCTTCCAAGCGGCGGCTGGAAGTACCTTCGTGCGCGAGTGCGCTCGCGTCTCCGTCGACCAGAAGAGGTAGTAGTTCTCCCTCAGCTCCCTCGCGGCAAGCTTGGGGGGGAAGACTGCCCGCTCCTTTCGCAGCACCGCAAGCCGCTGCGCCTCGGTCGACTTCACAACCTTCCCCTTGTTGGCTTTGGGAGCCATGGCGGAAGTGGTGGAGGAGGCTGACGGCATTGGTGGTGCTGGTGGCGATGGGGGCGGGGCGCTGCTCTCTTTCGGCTTTGGGAAGACGAGGGAGCGGCGGAGATTTCCGAGATTGAAGCAGCAACTGGCGAATGGGCGAACTGCCCGTGTTTCCTCTGCTTATAAAGAGGGAAGGGGCGGACGTTCTGCATTTCCAAATAAAGAAACCCCCCACGATCTCTCCCACGATGCCGCATTCAACGCGTGACGTTCAGGGAGGGCGCAGTGGATACGGAGAAAGATACGGAGTAACCTAGGCCGCGCGTGCCCGTGCCCTATTTTGGGCCTGGCCCAACAGCACTCGGCACCGTGTATGGCCCAGGCCCGGGGGCTCCTGTCGGTGTACTAGAGTAGGGGTACCCTAGTATCCCGAACTTGTGCACGGGCAGTCGCAGCATCCCGCGGCAAGGCTTGCCAGGTGACCGCCAAGGTCCTCCGTGGTTCCTTTGGAGCCATTCAAGAACAAAGTATCCAAGCCAAGGAGACAAGACCCCGACAAGAGGAGCTTGCCGGGAAGGCCAACAAAGGCATCTCAAGACCCCGGCAAGAGGAGCTTGCCGAGAAGGCCAACCAAGGCACCTCAAGGAACTTGCCGCGACGCGCCACGCGTCCCGGCAAGGCCCGGTGAGTGACAAGCTCCCGGACGCGACAAGACAACGACCGCGGCAAGGCGCTTGCCGCGGCAAGCCACCACTCTGCGCCCGCGCTCCAGCACATCCACCAACGTGTCGCTCTGGGACCCTTCTAGGCGTACGTGGCGGGAGGCTGTGCAGCCAGGGGTGCGTGGTGGCAAGCGGCGCTGACAAGATCGCCATCGTGGCGAGCGGTGGCGTCCCTGACGGTCCCTTTTGCACTATTT
>NW_021198661.1:0-873 GCF_002162155.2 Triticum dicoccoides
CCAACGCTGTCAGGACCCCGACTCGATGTCACATTGATCTAGCCGGTAACACCTCATATCACTTTGCGGCCTCACGCACGGTATCCCCACGGGTGTCGCCTTACCTTTGCCCGGGACCGTTTGCGCCTTTTGGCTCACGTATATGATAGTGTCGCTAGCATCCATATGATAAGGAGCCCGGGCTGACATGACTAGTCGTAAACCCAAAGTGGCACAGACTTACAGGGACAGGCATCCATGACCCAGCTTCGAACGTGTCGGTCATCAGCAAGTGGGTCCGGGCTGTAGCACTGGGCTAGCAGGACTCCGGTAAACCGGGCTGTAGCGGGCTAACAGGACTCCGGTACTCAATGCGTGACATTTCCTCGAAGGGACAGACACAGGAACGAAGAAGGACACATGCCGGCCAACCTAACTGTTCCAGAGCAGTAGCAAGCTACCATGGCTCAGTGGTAACACTAGGAGACATTTCCCGGTAAGAGAGGCTACTAAAGATAAACAACTAGATAGTCAGATCCCACACATACCAAGCATTTCAATCATACACACAATATGCTCGATATGTGCAAATACAACGAAGCATCACAACATGACTCTACGACACAAGTACTTTATTTAAGGCTCAGGGAGCCATACATAACATACACAAAGGAACGGGTCTCACGACCCAACATTCAAGTCATACAGTCATACAAACCAGCAGCGGAAGTAACTTGTCTGAGTACAGACAACTAGTAAAATAAAAGAGGCTTGGAAAGCCTAACTATACTACGTGGTCCTTCATAAGCTCAGGATCACCACCTGGGCCTTTAGCCTACTCGTTGATGTCAACGTCTACATAGAACCCATCAGAAGGGGTTGCAGCGTCTTCTG
>NW_021198662.1:0-1521 GCF_002162155.2 Triticum dicoccoides
TTGTTAGTTGCAGGTGAAGATTGGAGTTTGTTCCTTGTTGGAACATGGATATTTTGCTGGGATATCATAATATCTCTTATTTAATTAATGCATCTATATACTTGGTAAGGGTGGAAGGCTCGGCCTTATGCCTGGTGTTTTGTTCCACTCTTGCCGCCCTAGTTTCCGTCATATCGGTGTTATGTTCCCGGATTTTGCGTTCCTTACACGGTTGGGTTATAATGGGAACCCCTTGACAGTTCGCTTTGAATAAAACTCCTCCAGCAAGGCCCAACCTTGGTTTTACCATTCGCCACCTAGCCTTTTCTTTTCCCTTGGGAGTTGCGCTCTCGAGGGTCATCATTATTTTAACCCCCCCCCCCGGGCCAGTGCTCCTCTGAGTGTTGGTCCACCTTGTCAGCCACCGGTGGCCACCAGGGGCAACTCTGGGCTGGCCTACCGGAAGTTTGGACAATCTGGTGTGCCCTGAGAACGAGATATGTGCAGCTCCTATCGGGATTTGTCGGCACATTCGGGTGGCTTTGCTGGACTTGTTTTACCATTGTCGAGGATGTCTTGTAACCAGGATGCCGAGTCTGATCAGAATGTCTTGTGAGAAGGAATATCCTTCGTTGACCGTGAGAGCTTGTGATGGGCTAAGTTGGGACACCCCTGCAGGGATTTGAACTTTCGAAAGCCGTGCCCGCGGTTATGGACAGATGGGAATTTGTTAATGTCTGGTTGTAGAAAACCTGAAGTTTATCTTAATTAAAATACATCAACCGCGTGTGTAACCGTGATGGTCTCTTCTCGGCGGAGTCCGGGAAGTGAACACGGTGTTGGAGTTATGTTTGGTGTAGGTTGTTCTAGGATCACTTCTTGATCATAGTTTCTCGACCGCGCTTTGCCTTCTCTTCTCTCTCTCTTTTGCGTATGTTAGCCACCATATATGCTAGTCGCTTGCTGCAGCTCCACCTCATACCACTACCTTACCTTTAAGCTTAAATAGTCTTGATCGCGAGGGTGTGAGATTGCTGAGTCCCCGTGACTCATAGATACTTCCAAAACCAGTTTGTAGGTGCCGTTGAACCGTGCAGATGACGCAACCAAGCTCAAGGAGGAGCTCTATGAAGATCTTGTCCTTTATGTTGTTTCGTTCTAGTTGATCAGTAGTGGAGCCCAGTCGGGACGATCGGGGATCTGTGTAGCATTTGGGGTAGCCTTCTTGTATTTTGGGTTCCGTAGTCGGACCTTGAGTGTATTTGGATGAATGTAATGCTTTATTCATGTATTGTGTGAAGTGGCGAGTGTAAGCCAGCTATGTATCTCTTTCCCTTATGTATTACATGGGTTGTGTGAAGATTACCTCACTTGCGACATTGCTTTCAATGCGGTTATGCCTCTAAGTCGTGCTTCGACACGTGGGAGATATAGCCGCATCAAGAGCGTTACAACTTGTTCTTCTACTTCTACTTTATCTTCTACTTCTACTTGGATTTCTGCTTCTACTTCATCTTCACTCTACCTTACATGCACCTAGGA
>NW_021198663.1:0-1407 GCF_002162155.2 Triticum dicoccoides
GAATTTTGCAGTTTCACCCAAGGCCGACTTTCTGTGGATGCTTACAGCAGGGAGTTTGGTAATCTCGCACGATATGCAACTGAGGAAGTGTCTACCGATGCCAAGAAGCAAGCAAGGTTCCGTAAGGGCCTTAGTCCTGAGCTTCGCCGCGACCTCCGTCTGCATGAGTGCACATCTTTTCAGAAACTTGTCAACAAAGCCATCAGTGCTGAAACTGGTCAGACTGACTATGACGCAACACGCAAGCATGGCCGTGACATGGGTTCCTCATCCGGTGCTGGTCCTCAGAAGCGCCGCGTGTGGGTACCCAACACCGCCCTGCCACCCAGGTTCACACCGAGGCCATCTTTCCAGGCGCCTCGCCCTGTTCAACAGTCTGCACCGGCCAAGCCCTATGGGGGTCCAACCAATAATGCTCCTCCACGTACCAGTTCTGTGACTTGTTTCAAGTGTGGGGAATCTGGCCACTATATGCGTGAGTGTCCCCAGACCAACCCCAATCAATCTGCTAAAGCTGTTGGCCGTGGCAAGCCGACAGGAAAAATATTCCACGCCAAGCCGGTTACCGCTTCACGTGGTCATGTCAACTGTATCTCTGCCGAAGAAGCTCAAGAGGATCCCAACGTCGTTCTCGGTACGCTTCTTGTTAATTGCCACCCGGCATCTGTTCTTTTCGATACAGGAGCCTCTCATTCTTTTATATCTGAAAACTATGCTCGTTTGCACAACGTCGCATTCGGTAATATGCCAACCTCTATGGTAATTCAAACTCCGGGATCCAAATGGCAAACTTCTAGAGTAAGCCATGGAAATGAAATCCAAGTCGACAGACTTGTTTTCCTCGCGTCCTTGATAGCCCTTAAATCTTCAGATATTAATATCATTCTGGGTATGGACTGGATGTCAGCTCATCAAGCCAAAATTGATTGCTTCTCTAGGACTGTTCAACTTACCCATCCTTCGGGGAAGATAGTCAATGTCTTGACCCGAATAGCCAAGCGACAATTATATTCTCTTAACGCCAGCCCTTTGCCAGACCTTGAGGATGTTCCGGTAGTCCGTGACTTCCCGGATGTCTTTCCAGAGGAATTGCCAGGTGTTCCACCTGACAGGGATGTTGAGTTTGTAATAGACCTCATTCCAGGAACCGTTCCGATTGCTAGAAGACCTTATAAGATGGCACCCCTAGAACTAGCCGAGCTTAAGAAACAACTCGATGAGTCCTTGAAAAAGGGTTTCATCCGACCTAGTTCATCTCCGTGGGCTTGCCCCGTTCTCTTCGTCAAGAAGAAGGATGGTACGGACCGGATGGTTGTAGATTACCGACCTGTCAATTTGGTCACGATCAAGAACAAATATCCGCTTCCCAGGATCAACGACCTGTACGATCAGCTCGCTGGATCCTCA
>NW_021198664.1:0-871 GCF_002162155.2 Triticum dicoccoides
AAAAGATTAGCAATAATCAATTCAAAGATGCAATGTTGAATAAACGCTCAACGACGGTACTGTGCTGGTCCTAGGCTAGACCGGACTAGAGACGCGAGCCTAGAACACTAATGAGGTCACGGCGTAGCACAACTAGCATCAATGAAGGATACTAAGTAGCTCTTGACAGCAAGATATAAGTGAAGATCACAACGGCAGTGAAGATAATGATGAAAAACAACTGCCAAGCAGGATATACAACAACTCTCTCTCCAACTTTCCTCTTGAAAAGTTTGAGACAATTTTCTGATAAATTCTTTCAAAGAATGCCACTAACTCAAGCTTTCCAATGCAAAAAGAATCACTCAATTCCGAGTTGATATGAGGAGTCAAAGAATTCTAAAACTGGCCTGAAAAATTGGAACAAGCTGTGTTCACGAACTTCAGAGGGCAAAAAGACCTATTTAGAAGCCGATTTTGAGGTGTCAAATATTGAACAAGCTTCTGCAACTATTTAGATGCGGCTCGTCGCTATCTTCAATTTGAGTACTCACGGAGCCAAAACTGACTTCGTATGAGGAAGATACACCTGTTTTACTGAACAGTGCGCAAAACAGATTCCAATCCGAATTCAGGTACGAGATTGATTCTAGATAGATCCAATTTTTTTTCTTCTCTCTTTTTTTTCTCACGCCTTTTTTTTCTTTTTCTTCTCCCTCTTTTTCTTTTTTTTTTTCTTTTTTCTTTTTTTTTCTTTATCTTCTTTTTCTCCCTCTTTCCAAGACAAACTAGATAAGATGCAGATTCGATCAGGCGAAGATGTGAGTGACCTCAACTATGATTATGACAATAAATAGTGCGTAGCACATGGTGGAAATTGGTGGATGGGATG
>NW_021198665.1:0-778 GCF_002162155.2 Triticum dicoccoides
TCTACTACCGTGTCATCGTCGTGCGTGAGGGGGGGGGGCATGCCCCGGAGACGCGTCCCGCCTCTTCGGACAAGCCACCACACCACCCCGCCTGTATGAGGGCGCGGTGCGATGCTTCAGTGGCATTTCTACCCCCAGTGCACCCCTCCCGCCTAACCCTGTAGCGTTTGACCACATGATCTAGCCCTTTGACTTTGCACGGACGGGCTTTGACCAGTGGACCTCCCCACCCGGTTGTGTTAAGTCAGCCCATAGGAACACTTTGGAGCAACATCCGGGCCAGACCCACAGCAAGATCCCCTCCGTGTAGACCCGACGCGTTCGTTTCTCCCCTCTAGGTGCCGCCGGGGGCGCCGTCCGTGAGGGGGGCACACCCTGGACACGCGTGCCGGGCGTTTGCAACCGCCACAATACTTCCAGACTTGTGAGAGGCCGCCTATGCAATATTTGGCGGCATGCTAGCCCCCGGAGGCCGCCGACCACAGCCGTAGACGCGTGAAGGGCAATCCGCGTAGAGGGAATTTTTTGGATACTTCTCAATCACCAAAAATTATGAAATAAATACCATCGTTCCTATAGCACATGTGCCCACGTCGTGCAAAAAACTCATGATTTTATTGCGCTCCGAGTATTTAGTAATATTGACGCTGCATCGTTACCGTAGAACGTCTACTACCGTGTCATCGCCGTCCGTGAGGGGGGGCCACGCCCCGGAGACGCGTCCCGCCTCTTCGGACATGCCACCACACCACCCCGCCTGTATGACGGCCCGGTGCGA
>NW_021198666.1:0-1800 GCF_002162155.2 Triticum dicoccoides
AATGCAATAAAGGCCTTAATGATTTTATGACCATATAAATAGGTCGTAAATGATTAAAAATAAGTTCTTTTGCAGGAGAAAAACATTTTTCGTTGTTGAAGTATAAAAAATAGTTTTGTTGTGGCGAACCTACCAACTCTATGTATTAGACCAAATTGTATGTATAATTGACCAAATGATTTTATGTAAAATGCTTTTGATCCACGAAAAATTCATTTTCCATTTTTTCGAGTGCCCAAAATGAGTTTTTTTGTGAAGGACCTATCATATATTTGTTGTAAAATTAGACCTAATCAATTTTATAAAATACTAGGCCATATATAATGCACAATTGAAAAAATGGTTGGGTGTCAAAAATTTTGATCCACCTCTGGTGAAAAAGACAAATTCCCGTCGATTCAGCTGGAAGCGGGTCAAATTTGAACTACAGGTGCCTCATAGTTTGCTCTTTATTTTTTCCAAAAGTCATTTATAGGTAAATAAGTATCTATTTAATCAGAGAAACACCAAAAAAATTCTAAGATTCAACCACTAGCTAGGAACGGTCAAGCCCGCCGTTTTGACCGCATCTTGAAACAGGCATAAAAAATTCAAAAAAAAATAAAAAAAAATGAAAAACCTTCGCATTCTGTCAATACATGTGACCAAGTTCCCAGGAAAAATAACAAAATTGTAATACGGCAATTATTTTAAAAAAGTGTTCTCAGAAATGAGCTATCATCTCTGAAGATTCATGGCTTTCAAGCCAAATGATCAATCTTATGGCCACATTCGTGGCATAGTTTGTTCAAATGATCTCATATTGTGCACAACGGTGCATATTGGAATGGCAAACAATGTTGCCTAAGGAAGTTCTCATTTTCTTTGGACGAAAAAACCATTTTTCATTTTTCGAGTGCCCAAAAGGAGGTTTTTTTGTGAAGGAACTACCAAATAATTGTTGTAAAATTGGACCAAATCAATTTTCTAAAATACTTGGACATATTTAATGCACAATTGACAAAATGGTTGGGTGCAAAAAGTTTTTATCCACCTCTCGTGAAAAAGACAAATTTCCGCCGGTTCAGTTGGAAGCGGGTCAAATTTGAACAGCAGCTGCCTCATAGTTTGCTATTTATTTTTTCCAAAAATCATTTCTAGGTAGATAAGTATCTATTTAATCAGAGAAACACCAAAAAAATTCCAAGATTCAACCACTAGCTAGGAACGGTCAAGCCCGCCATTTTGACCGCATTTTGAAACAGGCATAAAAAATTCAAAAAAAATCAAAAAATTGGAAAACCTTCGCATTGTGTCATTATATGTCACCAAGTTCCCAGGAAAAATAACAAACTTGTAATACAGCAATTATTTTAAAAAAGTGTTCTCAGAAATGAGCTATCATCTATGAAGATTCATGGCTTTCAAGCCAAATGATCAATCTTATGGCCACATTCGTGGCATAGTTTGTTCAAATGATTTCATATTATGCACAAGGGTGCATATTGGAATGGCAAACAATGTTGCCTAAGGAAGGTTTCATTTTCTTCCGACGAAAAAACCATTTTTCATTTTTCGAGTGCCCAAAAGGAGGTTTTTTTGTGAAGGAACTACCAAATAATTGTTGCAAAATTGGACCAAATCATTTTTATAAAACACTAGCACATATTTAATGCACAATTGACAAAATGGTTGGGTGTAATTTTTTTTATCCACCTCTCGTGAAAAAGACAAATTTCTGCCGATTTAGTTGGAAGCGGGTCAAATTTGAACTGCAGCTGCCTCATAGTTTGCTATTTATTTTTTCCAAAAATCATTTCT
>NW_021198667.1:0-805 GCF_002162155.2 Triticum dicoccoides
CCCCAAGGTGTGCTTACGTGTCGGTCATCAACACTCGCAGTTTTGGCCGATTCTGACCCGTTTTGAGTACTATTACTCACTGTTCGGGGTCTCTTAGTGATTTCCATGATTGACGAACCCCAAGGTGCACTTACGTGTCGGTCATCAACACTCGCAGTTTTGGCAGATTCTGGCCCGTTTCGTGTACTATTACTCACTGTTTTGGGGTCTCGGAGTGATTTCCATGATTGACGCACCCCAAGGTGCGCTTACGTGTTGATCATCAACACTCGCGGTTTTGGCCGATTCTGGCCCATTTCATGGACTATTACTCCCCGTTTAGGGGTCCCAATGCGATTTGCATAGTTGTTGAACCCCAAGGTGTGCTTACGTGTCGGTCATCAACACTCGCAGTTTTGGCCGATTCTGACCCGTTTTGAGTACTATTACTCACTGTTTCGGGGTCTCTTAGTGATTTCCACGATTGACGAACCCCAAGGTGCACTTACGTGTCGGTCATCAACACTCACAGTTTTGGCCGATTCTGGCCAGTTTCATGGACTATTACTCAGTGTTTTGGGGTCTCAGAGTGATTTCCACGATTGACGAACCCCAAGGTGCACTTACATGTCGGCCATCAACACGCGCAGTTTTGGCCAATTCTGGCCCGTTTCGTGGACTATTACTCATTGTTTTGGGGTCTTGGAGTGATTTCCATGATTGACGCACCCCAAGGTGCGCTTATGTGTCGGTCATCAACACTCGCAGTTTTGGCAGATTCTGGCCCGTTTCGTGGAATATTAATCACTGTTTTGGGGTCTCAGAG
>NW_021198668.1:0-1708 GCF_002162155.2 Triticum dicoccoides
GAGGTCAAGCGAGCGCGCTCTCCGGCTGCTCCTTCCAGCGACCACGCCAAAAATCAGATCGGCGGCGGCCCCCAGCTTGGAGGCAACGGCGGCCCCCAGATCGGAGGCAACGGTGCCCCCCTGCGCGTGCTGCTACCCGACGAGGACGAACCCGAGGATCACCGCCAGGGGCACGCCGACAAGGAGAGCAACCTACCGCACGGACCTCGCGGTGAGGAGCTTCCACGCGGGCGACGCGAGGGCCACCACGACGCCAGCGACTACTACGAGAGCCGTCGCGACGCCGACGACTACTACGAGCGCCGCCGCGACGCCGGCGACTACTACGAGCGCCGCCGAGTCCGTGGCGACGACCACGACTGCCACGAGCACCGCGACGACTGCCGTGATGGATTTCACCTCAAGCCTCCCAGACATGCATTTCCGGTCTTCAAAGGGCAGTTTGCATTACTCTGGATTGATAATTGCTACACATACTTTGACATGTATAATGTTCCTGGTCGACACTGGATTAGTACTGCCACACTGTACTTTGAGGATCATGCTGCTCTTTGGTTGCAAGCTTACAAACGCACACATGGTCAGGTTATTTGGGATGCCTTCATTGCTGTGCTAGTGGCAGAGTTTGGCACTGATGATTATGATGGGCAGATGTCAATTTTATTGCAGCTTCGGCAAACAGGAACTGTGACGGAGTACAAGCGATCCTTTGATGCTTGTATGTATCATTTGCTCTCCACTGATACTTCCCTGAACTCCAAGTGGTTTGTCTCTCATTTTGTTCATGGATTACGTGATGAGCTGCGAGCTGCCGTCCGTCTGCAACACCCAGCAAGCCTGACCAGGGCTGCATCCTTAGCACACATCCAGGAAGAAGAGCAAGAGATTGGGGGAGAGCATCAACGCCCTCGGATGCGACCTGCAACTACCATCAGACATCATCCTGCTGCAGCCCCTAATGCTGCTGGGGCGGTGGTCCGAGCAGCAGAAACTCGCCGCCCAGCAGATGATTTTTCTCGTGAGCGTTAGTTGCACGATTTCCGCAAAGCCAATGCCCTTTGTTTCCGCTGTGGGGATAGATATAGTAAAGAGCATAAGTGCAAGCAACCAGCTCAGCTGTTAACTATACAAGTCGGAGATTTTGGAGCATGTCTATCTGACGATGTTTTTCATGCCTTGGAACTGTTGCAAGAACCAGATGAAGAACAAGCTTGCTGCGTTCTCTCAGTTCAAGCCTTGGCGGGTACTGAAGAGGTGAATACCATGAGGTTGAGAGCTTTGGTGCGCAACAAGGTTATGCTGATTCTTATTGATTCCGGCAGTACAGGAAGTTTTGTGAATTCAGCATTTGTCCAGTATGCACAGTTGCCGGTCCAAGATGCCAAAAAAATTGCCGTTGGTCTTGCTGATGGGTCACGCATCTACTCCACTACAGCTGTTTCAAATCTCACTTGGTGGTGCCAAGGAGCAACTTTCTCTCACGACATGAGAATACTTGACTTGGGCGCTTATGATGCCGTGTTAGGGATGGACTGGCTGGACAGTTTTAGCTCCATGACTTGTCACTGGCGTAACAAACACATTTTCTTCCCTTATGGCGACAAGGAAGTGCATTTGCAGGGTATTCTCAGTGAACAACAACAACAACAATTACAAGTCATGGACATTGACCAACTTCGGAAATCTTTAGTGGGTAACGACGTGTGGG
>NW_021198669.1:0-887 GCF_002162155.2 Triticum dicoccoides
TGTTGACGGGCAGACCAACGGGGTTCTCGATGCCTAGATAATTCGTGCAGTAGGAGATGCACTCTTCGGTCAGAAAGCCCCTGGCTATGCTTCCTTCTGGACGTGACATGTTGCGAACGTATCCTTTGATGACACCATTCATCCTTTCGAACGGCATCATGCTGTGCAGGAACGTCGGCCCGAGTTGGATGATATCCTCCACTATATGGACCAGCAGATGCACCATAACGTCGAAGAATGCGGGCGGGAAGTACATCTCAAGCTCGCATAGTATCACCATGATCTCTTCCTGTAGCCTTCTGAGTTGCCTCACGCCAATCGACTTCCGAGAGATGACGTCGAAGAAGTTGCATAGGCCAAATAGCGTTTCACGGACGTGCGCGTCCATGATCTCACGGATTGCAACTGGAAGTATCTGCGTCATCAGCACGTGAGAGTCGTGAGACTTCATCCCGCTGAACTTCTGCTTCGCTGGGTCTAGGTATCTGCTTATCTTCCCCGCGTAACCGTAAGGAAGTTTTACTCCTAGGAGGCAGGTGAAAAACTGCTCGATCTCCTCCTGACTTAGAGTGAAGCACGCGGGAGGGTAGTCATTTCCGGTCTTCTTGGCCTTTTTGCCTTTGCGACGACTTTCTGTGTCCTGCTTCGCCTCATCATCATCATCATCATCATCATCATCATCATCATCATCATCATCATCATCATATATAGCGTGAAGCTCCTGCCTGATGCCCATTGATTTCAAGTCTGCCCTTGCTTTCGGCCCATCTTTGGTCCTCTCTGGCATGTTGAGCAGGGTACCAAGCAGACTCTCGCACACGTTCTTCGTGATATGCATGACATCAAGGCTGTGAGGCACACGGTGGATCTTCCAGTATGGCAAGTCC
>NW_021198670.1:0-1045 GCF_002162155.2 Triticum dicoccoides
TGTTACTTGCTGCGGTAGCTGAACCCCTTTATCCTTTGCATGACCTGTCATTCCACAGTAAATAGATGAAACCCACTAGCATGAGTAGGAGTTGTTTGAGCCCTGATGTGCCTACTCATTCATGTTTGTTTGTCATGCCTGCTACTGCTTAGAGTTGAGTCAGGACTGATTCATCGGGGATGAATCAGAGGTGTGTGAACATGTCCTACGGTGTGTGAGCTAAGCGTGTGAACACGATTTGGTAAAGGTAGCGGTGAGAGGCCATGTAGGAGTACATGGTGGGTTGTCTCATTGCAGCCGTCCTCAGGAACTGAGTTCTGTGTTTGTGATCCATGATTCAGCTACTACCACGCATTGGGCCCGAAACCAATGGACCCTCTCGGCTTCTTGATCACCCTTGTCCTCTGTCCAGGAGTTGCAAGTAGTTTCTGGTGTTTGTAGTATGCAGGAGGCCGTGGGCAGCGCTGACCGTAGGGGTGGGCTGTGATGCGGTAGGCACGTGGCCGGGTAAACCGGGCGCCCGTTTGGTGTCACGGAACCCTGTTCACATCGTTTGGGGCTGTGAGCGAAACTCTGGCCGGATCTCCTCATGGATGGAACCCGAATAGGCGATAAACCTGGACTAGAGACTCGAGTGTTTAGGCAGGCCGTGGCCGACACCCACGTTGGGCTTCCGCTTGAAGGTTGCCGAGTACATGTCATGTAAACGGCGGTAAGTGGTGAGAGCGTGTGTGAAGAAGTACACCCCTGCAGGGTTAATATGATCTATTCGAATAGCCGTGTCCGCGGAAAAGGACTTCTGGGTTGCTTATATCAGTTCATAGACAAGTGAAAGTGGATACTCTAAAATACGCAAGATAAGCGTGAGTGCTATGGATGGCGTTCTCGTAGGGAGACGGGAGCGGATCCATAGTGGTGTATTGATATGGTGAATATGTGGACTCGTGTGCGCCACCTCAAAAGAGTCGCTTGCAGTCGTAGTTCAGGATAGCCACCGAGTCAAAGCTGGCTTGCTGCAGTCAAACTCCACCATCCCCTTTGTTGA
>NW_021198671.1:0-965 GCF_002162155.2 Triticum dicoccoides
GTGGAACCTAGCTTGTTATTTTGTCAGCCTTTTGTTATGCAAACTGCATACAGTTGGATGCAAACTGGTTGCATTTTGGTGCTTGATGGTTAGTGGATCTCGAGATGTAAGCTGAATGCTATGCTGGATGTGTCATGGAGGACCAATACTGCTTGTCTAATGTGACTTGTGCTTCGTAATACCGTGCCTATTTTCTATCTTAATATTTGTACAAATAGTTAATAGTTGTCAGTGTCGGGTGCTAAATTGTTTCGTGTAAAAATCACAAATGGGCTTCGTTGTGTAAAACTTTGATGGGCCGGATGAAGTAGGCCTGGAAACATATTATGGGTAATAAAAAACATAACTAGCCCATAAGATTAATGGGCTGATGTGCTTGTTGGACCATCGCAAATTGGCTAACATAAACAGTAAAAAAATAGTTCGAGCCAAAACAAATGGGCCAAAACTTACTAGGCCGAAGGCTACATGGGCCCAGGCAGCACCACGTCAGACCCAGACCGGAGTGTTGATGCCACGTCATCGTGTAAATCCATGATGGAAAGGTCTGTCACAGAGGACCGGGCTTGGGCGGTCCGGGTGGGCTTGGGGACCGATCGGTGACGGTAAATGACCGTCATGATTTGGCCTGAATCAATGACAGGCGAAAATTCCGTCATGGATGGCTGGGTGGACAAATTATGATGCAATATACATGACGGATAGGCACACATCACCAATGGTCATCGATGATAGTTTCCGGGCTCTCGGTGACGGACGTTGGCTGTCACAGATTACCATATTTCTTGTAGTGATAATGACACAACTATACTTATATCGTCACCAAACGTTAAGTGTGTAGACCCTACGGGTTCGAGAACTATGCAGACATGATCGAGACACCTCTTCGGTTAATAACCAATAGTGGGACCTTGATGCCCTTGTTGGTTCCCGCATATTCTACAAAGGTCTTATCGGTCGAACCT
>NW_021198672.1:0-1949 GCF_002162155.2 Triticum dicoccoides
TATCATCTACTCTAGTACGTAGTGGAGCCTTCGTAAGTCAGAGCGTAGTACGTAACTAATTTTCTGTTGAATCCCTTTCTGCGGGTGCGGTGCCCCTCCCGCTCATTTAATTGGCAAGGACGTGGCTAGGTGTAAGTGTCGACTGAAAAGAAAAAACGTTTGTCAGTCGATCTGTTTTGAGCCCTCCGATGCAAGATGAATGGCCAACATCATCTTCTCCGACCTCCTGCCGTCCTCATGTTCATCTCTTTTGAGCCGTCCAGAGCAATGCCTTCTTCACCTGACATAGGAGTGTTGGTAACTACTCCCTCCATTCCTAAATATTTGTCTTTTTAGAGATTTCAAATGGACTATCATATACTGATGTATATAGACATATTTTAGAGTGTAGATTCACTCATTTGACTTCATATGTAGTTATTGTTGAAATCTCTAAAAAGACAAATATTTAGGAACGGAGGGAGTATCTTCTTAGGTAGTCTCTGGGATGCCACACATGGACGAAGAACAAATATGGATATAACTTAAGAGAACATACCATCACGTGTTTGGTGATAAGATTTGTGTCCATTAGGCGAGTCACAAATGACACCCCAATGTAGATATTGTTTGGCGGTAGTGTGTCAAGGAGGGCGGCCAGACTTATAGTCGTCGAGCCTGATTCTTCTGTTGAAGACGTAAGAATGAAATGGGTCATCATCGTTCGAATCGGTGAGATAGACAACCTGCATTGTGGGAACTGGTCTTGTCAAGGAAAAACATATCATCTCTCCACCGGTTAGACCATTCTGTGTAATGAGCTGAACCCATCATTCGCCTTCCATACGGGTCCTTGTCGGTGCTTTCTGCAGTTCAATGATGTAAGTGTTGGAATTTGCTACTGGGCTTGGCCCAAAGCCTAACTAAAATTCTGAAATTCTCTTGACCCATTCATGCACACATGTGAGTGGTGTGAGTGAGACCAAAGTTTAGTCTCACCCCAAAAGTTGATAGAGAGAGTTGCACATATTTATAAGGTGAGCTCTTTTACCACTTGCATGAGCATAAGAGGAGGAGACCTACACGTGCGCTTCTCCTCCTCGCTCGCCACGCCTCGTCACGACGCGCCGCGCCGCAGGAATGAGCCGAGGACAGAGCTATGCACGTTGTCTATATTTTTGCTGCTCGGAAATAATTAATGTCATCAATTAATAATTAATGAACACGTCCACGACCTACCCGGCCCATATTATATAGTCAGGCACGCGTCTACCCTAGCCGCCGACGCTTTGTATGGTTTCACACCACCGTTTCAGATCATTGCGCCGCCATGCAAGTCTTCTCCATTCCTCCTTCCGGCGTGCACCGTGAGAAGGGACAGTAGGCCTCCGGAACCCCGTCTCTCGTGATCCTGTATGGGAGTGGGGCGATCAGGTTTTTGGGGAGCGCACTCGCGCGACTACTGGCAGCGACGACTTCGCCAACGACGACTTCTTCCCCGACCTCGGCAACCTCATCCTCAACGACATGGGCGACAACATCAACGCCGGCGGTGCCGCTCCCGTTGCACCGTACATATGTGATTCTATCCTTCTTGTTCGAGATCGTGGTAGAATTCATATTTCTAGTATGTGCCCTAGATGTGATATGTTCATCTACTATGCTAGTTCGCATGATTAGTTTAATCTCTGCTAGTGCTGTCATGATTTATCTTCTGTTTATTCGGATTAAATCTCGTAGTAATTTGCTCATATATTCAACAGTAAGTGACCCCACGACACACAAGGCACACTCTCTTCCATTAATTCATTGAACTCTAGCCTACCATTGCATAAGATAATCCTTGCAATAAACACAAAACGAACACACATAAGATGCATTGTAAAACCACTAAAATAATAACATAAAAGGTTAGGATTTTATGGAAAATAATATATATTTATAGGGAGAGAGAGAGAGAGAGAGAGAGA
>NW_021198673.1:0-2733 GCF_002162155.2 Triticum dicoccoides
GTCGGATCGGGAAGACATACGACTACTTCCTCTACGTTGTGTCAACGCTTCCGCAGTTGGTCTGCGTGGGTACGTAGACAACACTCTCCCCTCTTGTTTCTATGCATCACCATGATCTTGCGTGTGCGTAGGAATTTTTTTGAAATTACTGCGTTCCCCAACAAATACATGTGTGAATACATAGATAAACAGAGTGTCACTAGTATGCCTCTACTTGACTAGCTTGTTAATCAAAGATGGTTATGTTTCCTAACCATGAACAAAGAGTTGTTATTTGATTAATGGGATCACATCATTAGGTGAATGATCTGATTGACATGACCCATTCCATTAGCTTAGCACCCGATCGTTTAGTATGTTGCTATTGCTTTCTTCATGACTTATACATGTTCCTATGACTATGAGATTATGCAACTCCCGTTTACCGGAGGAACACTTTGTGTGCTACCAAATGTCACAATGTAAATGGGTGATTATAAAGGTGCTCTACAGGTGTCTCCAAAGGTAGATGTTGGATTGGCGTATTTCGAGATTAGGATTTGTCAATCCGATTGTCGGAGAGGTATCTCTGGGCCCTCTCGGTAATGCACATCACATAAGCCTTGCAAGCATTACAACTAATATATTAGTTGTGAGATGATGTATTACGGAACGAGTAAAGAGACTTGCTGGTAACGAGATTGAACTAGGTATTGGATACCGACGATCGAATCTCGGGCAAGTAACATACCGATGACAAAGGGAACAACGTATGTTGTTATGCGGTCTGACCGATAAAGATCTTCGTAGAATATGAAGGAGCCAATATGGGCATCCAGGTCCCACTATTGGTTATTGCCGGAGATGTGTCTCGGTCATGTCTACATTGTTCTCGAACCGTAGGGTCCGCACGCTTAAAGTTACGATGACAGTTGTTATGAGTTTTATGCATTTTGATGTACCGAAGTTTGTTCGGAGTTCCGGATGTGTTCACGGACATGACGAGGAGTCTCGAAATGGTCGAGACATAAAGATTGATATATTGGATGACTATATTCGGACACCGGAAGCGTTCCGGTGAAGTTTCGGATAAAACCGGAGCACCGGGGGTTTCGGTAACCCCCGGGGAGTTAATGGGCCTCATGGGCCTAAAGTGGAGAAGAGGAAGGGGCTGCCGGGGCAGGCCGCGCGTCCCCTCTCCCCCTAGTCCGAATTGGACAAGGAGGGAGGGGCGGCGCCCCCCCTTTCCTTCTCTCCCCCCTCTCTCCTACTTGGACAAGGAAAACGGAGGTGAGTCCTACTCCCGGTAGGAGTAGGACTCTTCCTGCGCGCCTCCTCTAGGCCGGCCGCACCCCCCCCCCCTTGGATCCTTTATATACGGAGGCAGGGGGGCACCCTAGAACACACAAGTTGATCTTCGTGATCGTTCCTTAGCCGTGTGTGGTGCCCCCTCCACCATATTCCACCTCGGTCATATCGTTGTAGTGCTTAGGCGAAGCCCTGCGTCGGTAGAACATCATCATTGTCACCATGCCGTTGTGCTGACGAAACTCATCCCCGAAGCTTTGCTGGATCGGAGCCCGGGGAGCGTCATCGAGCTGTACGTGTGCTAAGAACTCGAAGGTGCCGGAGTAACGGTGCTTGGATCGGTCGGATCGGGAAGACGTACGACTACTTCCTCTACGTTGTGTCAACGCTTCCGTTGCGATCTATAAGGGTACGTAGATCATACTCTCCCCTCTCGTTGCTATGCATCACCATGATCTTGCGTGTGCGTAGGAATTTTTTTGAAATTACTACGTTCCCCAACAATAGTTTCAATGGTGAACATCACTATGTTGATCATATCTACTATGTGATTCACGCTCGACCTTTCGGTCTCCGTGTTCCGAGGCCATATCTGTTATATGCTAGGCTCGTCAAGTTTAACCTGAGTATTCCGCGTGTGCAACTGTTTTGCACCCGTTCTATTTGAACGTAGAGCCTATCACACCTGATCATCACGTGGTTTCTTAGCACGAAGAACTTTCGCAACGGTGCATACTCAGGGAGAACACTTATACTTTGATAATTTAGTGAGGGATCATCTTATAATGCTACCGTCAATCAAAGCAAGATAAGATGCATAAAAGATAAACATCACATGTAATCAATATAAGTGATATGATATGGCCATCATCATCTTGTACTTGTAATCTCCATCTCCAAAGTACCGTCATGATCACCATCGTCACCGGCGTGACACCTTGATCTCCATCGTAGCATCGTTGTCATCTCGCCAATCTTATGCTTCCACGACTATCGCTACCGCTTAGTGATAAACTAAAGCATTACAGCGCGATTGCATTGCATACAATAAAGCGACAACCATATGGTTCCTGCCAGTTGCCGATAACTCGGTTACAATACATGATCATCTCATACAATAAAGTTTAGCATCATGTCTTGACCATATCACATCACAACATGCCCTGCAAAAACAAGTTAGACGTCCTCTACTTTGTTGTTGCAAGTTTTACGTGGCTGCTACGGGCTTCGCAAGAACCGTTCTTACCTACGCTTCAAAACCACAACGATAGTTTGTCAAGTTGGTGTTATCTTAACCTTCGCAAGGACCAGACGTAGCCACACTCGGTTCAACTAAAGTTGGAGAAACTGACACTCGCCAGCCACCTGTGTGCAAAGCACGTCTGTAGAACCAGTCTTGCGTAAGCGTACGCGTAATGTCAGTCCGGGCCGCTTCGTCCAACAATA
>NW_021198674.1:0-689 GCF_002162155.2 Triticum dicoccoides
CATCAATACAATTGTTACACCCACAGCCCCTGCTGCTATACATACTGGACCAATTACTAGAGCTCGTGCACGCCAACTAAATTACCAGGTACTTTTGTTTCTTGGTAATGATTCTAATGTTCATGAGAATATGATGCTGCCTAAATTGGATACATTTGTTTTGCTTACAAATGAAGGGCCTAGCTTGGAGAAGGATGAACATTGGAGCAAGAACAAGCATGGAGATGATGGCATGCGCAAGGGGAACAAGAACGGAGTTACAAGTGATGATTTCAGGACTTTGAAGCCACCATAATGGGTGCATGAAGCCTTGGACGAAATATACAAGATGCCACTTCATAAATTTCATCCCGAGGCTATTTTAGGTGCTGCGTCACCTTATTATTGGGCCAGGCCCATATAATTTCGAAATACATAAGTATAGGCTATTTTTAGAGTCCGTATGTGTGGGGAAACAAGAGATAGGGTTGATTTCGGACCCCCTCCACCAAGGGCCACGAAATCCCCCCCCCCCCTCTTCCTCCATATATACAGCCCTTAGGGCATCGTTTAGACATTGGGTTTTGTTTAGATTAAAAGTTCGCCATAGCTGCAACTTCGCGTACTTCGTTTGTGTTCAACGACCAGACAAAGGCGTCATAGAACCCCACCTTGATCAATAAAGCTTTCATCTTATATTCGCAATATCC
>NW_021198675.1:0-2420 GCF_002162155.2 Triticum dicoccoides
GTTCGCCGACCTTTACTGAGAGTCTATCGGTGCGGCTCTTGGTAAAGGTACGAGACCTAGATCTAGGGTTTCACCATTTCCGAGAGTCACCATCAGTAAAGGATATAACCTAATATCTAGTTTACGTTATGCTGAGAGCTACATTCGAAAATGCCACACGTACGGAGAGCTGCACTCGGAAATTCCCTCCTCCCTCGTCTATACAGGGCCTACGCATGTCACAAGGACAACACAAATGATTTCCCGTGCCGCTACCGGGCAATTCCCGACGATGAAACACTAGCAGAGCAATAAATTTCTCGAATATTGCACGTGTCCCCGAAAATGCTATGCCGTGGCACGTGCCATGCAGTTGCCCCCTCTTAAAGTTTTGAGGCTAACGGAGAAACAGGACCAGCACTTCCTGTACAAACCGGACACGTTCTCTCTCGATACCCAGATACTAGCTTGGAGACAGTGCGGTTTACAAGTGTCCTCAGGGGTCACCTCTCTCGAAACGCGTCCACACTTTTACCACACCCTATAGAGGACCTATAATGACACCGTGCCAGATCCCGAGCAATCCTACCATCGTACGATTTTCTGAGGATTTCAACGGTTGCATCAGGGATGACACCGAGGTACTTTCGGTAACCCGGTGGCAAAGCATGCCCCTCCCTCATGTCTGCACGGCCTAGGCATGCCACAAGGACATCAAAAATGATTTCCCATGCCGCTACCGGGCATGATTTCTTGTGCCGCCTTGCTGATCTGCAATTCCCGGAGTTGAAACCCGTAGAGCAATAAATTTCTCGAATATTGCACGCGTCCCCGAAAAGTGCGAGGTCATGGCACGTGCCATGAGGTTGCCCCCTCTTAGAGAACGAGAAGTTTCGAGGCCAATCGAGAAACTGGACCAGCACTTCCTGCAGAAACCGGACACGTTCCCTCTCGATACCCAGATACTAGCTCGGAGACAGTGCGGTTTACAAGCTCAGGGCCTTGTGATGACACCATTAATTAAAGAAAAACGCCGGCATCCACCATTAAGAAGATGGCCTATCACTTTGAATGTTCTCTGCTCAAGACAGGTGAACATTCAAAGTGATAGTCCATCTCCTCAACAAGAGCTTAATGAATACCAAAACTTACTGCATCTGGACTATCCCACTATTTAAAAAAGTTGTGTTGCTTGTCTCTAGGCGAGGTGGGACTAAACTTTGATGGTGGCCTTATAATTACCAAGAGTCACTCTCAGAAACTTCTCTCTTACCGAGAGCTCCTCTCAGTAACGGTGTGGATCCTAAATTTGAAAAACGCCGGCATCCACTTTTAGAATATGACAGCCATTATGATTTTTTGCTAGTTGACTGTACAGACTCATACTAATGAAGGCCGAGGTGGGACTAAATGTTTGCCGAGAGCCACTCTCGGCAAAGAGTTACAGCCATCACCGTGCCATTACTCGCCGCCTACTGCTACACGTGGCAATACTTTGCCGAGTGTGACTTGATGGCCCTCAGCAAATAGTACACCACAAGACGCTTGACGCCGCAGACACCCACAGGAAATACAAAATGGGTGCATCGATGAGAGACTGGTAGAGTAGCCTACCCACCGGGAAGAGAAACAGAGCATCATCCGGACTAGGGGTGGACACGGTCCGGGCCGGGTCCGAGCCGTTGTTTGGACTGGCTGCCGGCAGTCCGGTCCTGACCGGACCGAGCAATGCAGCGGTCCTGATTTCAGAGACCGGACCGGTGGACGTGAAGCTCGGTGCTGTCCGCCGGCCTTCACGGTCCCGGCAATGTCCAGTCACTGCCATGTGAGCCCAGGAGGTCGGAGAGGTGGTCGGAGAAGCAGCACAGTGGCCGGAGCCAGAGAAGACGCCCCTGATGTGGGGCGGCGCGAGGGAGATGCGCGGGGGAGAGAGGGAGCGGCGTGGCCGCGCGGGGAGTGTGGGAGCGGCGGCGCGAGGTAAAAAGGTGCGGCGGTGTGACGCGTGAGGGAGAGAGGGGCAGCGTCGCGACGCAGGGGAGAGAGAGGCTCGAGCGAGAGGGGGTTGCTTTGGTGAGGTGGAAGACGTGCGCGAGAGCCAGCGGCGAGAGGGAGACGACGTGCAGGGAAAGTGGTGTTAGCCACGAACCTGCGCATGTTTATTACTCAACAGTTTTCTTTGTTGCATGCAAGCAATCTATCAGGTGCATCACTGATAGAAAAAGAGGCTTCCGTCCAGCCCCATTAGTCGCGAAACTGTAGGAACCGCGACTAATGAAGTCTTTAGTCGCGGTTCGGCAGATGAACCGCGACCAAATGCCTGGGCCCAGGGCGCTCGCGGGCTTTAGTCGCGGTTGGCCAGGCCAACCGGGACTAAAGGTGCCCAAAGGCCTTTAGTCGCGGTTGGCCAGGCCAACCGCGACTAAAGCTCCTCCCTTTTAGTC
>NW_021198676.1:0-1741 GCF_002162155.2 Triticum dicoccoides
AGGTAGGCTCGTGAGGAGGCGGAGAAATCAAGCCAAGGGGTACCACGTGACGTGCCCGTGACGCAAGCCATGACGATCAAGACTAGGCAGGCAAGGAGTACCAAGGCATCAGGCAAAGGTCTCCATATCGGTGCAACGAGACAAAGACCAGCAGAGCGGCAGGATGGAGGTCACCATGGAGCCCAAGACGGTGTCATCACCAGCACCTTTGGTAGTCGAAGACCACCTTTAGTCAGGATAGCTTGTACTAGCTGTCTCCTTTCGAAATGGCCGTTGTTGGCTCCCTTCCCGCTCAATATTTGGGAAGAGGACCAGGGCCTCTATAAATAGGGCTAGCCACCATGATAGGGGGGACGGATCGATTCCTCCTCAAGCACACCACAAAGCACAAGAACACCTCTCCTCGCGAGGCTGTTCTTCCTCTATACTGTTCATCATCATCCCAAGAGGCAATCCACCACACCACACACTGGATTAGGGTATTACACCACAACAGTGGCTCGTACCAGTATAAACCTTGTGTCTCTTGTGTTGTTCATCGATCTAGCCTAGGGATCGCCGCAAGGCTGAGGGCGTGTTTCGATAGGGAGAAGATCTTCGTGCGCACCCGAGTGTTCAAACCTTAAAGGTTTTGCCGGAACCCGATATCCAGCACCAATCATACATGCAAAAATGGGCGACGCCACCATAGGGGCTGGTATGGGCGGCCGCCTTTGTCGGCGTTCTGGGAACGGGGTTCCCCAGACTTGCCTGCCTGCGGCCTGCGGCATGGCTCAAGTGGTGGCCCAGCATGGCCCATCTTCGTCAGCACAAGACTCAAGACCCTCGCGAGGGGCCAAGGCTTGCGGGGCAGACGACACAAGACTTCCTCAGGAACGGCCTCGCCAGACAGGCTCGCGAGGAGGCCGAGAGATCAAGGCAGGGTTCCGCGCGAGGTTACCGTGACGCAAGCCATGACGATCGAGACCAGGCGGGCGCAAAGGGGGCAAGCACAGGCGTGGAGTACTGAGGCATCAAGCAAGGGTTGCCTTTTCAGTGCAACGAGACCAAGACCAGTAGAGCGGCAGGACGGAGGTCACCGTGGAGCCCAGGACGGCGTCATCGCCAGTGCCTTTGGCAGCCGAAGACCAACTTTAGTCAGGATAACCTGTACTAGATGTTCCCCTTCAAAATGGCCGTTGTTGGCACCCTTCCCGCTCAATATTTGGGAAGAGGACCAGGGCCTCTATAAATAGGACTAGCCACCACACAGTAGGGGGCATCTGATCGAGTGCTCATTAGACCAAGGGGCGATCGAACTCACCCAAGCAGTTCATCGCACCAGCCCAAGAACACCTCTCGCGAGGCTTTTCTTCCTTTGTACTATTCATCACCAGCCCCTGAGGCAATCCACCACACCACACACTGGAGTAGGGTATTACACCACAACGGTGGCCCGAACCAGTATAAATCTTGTGTCCCTCGTGTTGTTCATCGTTCTAGCTTAGATTCTCACGAGGCGATTGGACGTGAATCGGTCGGGGAAAGATCTTCGTGCGCATCCCAGATTTCGAACCTTAAGGGTCTGCCGAAACCCAACATCTGACATTTTGTGCACCAGGTAGGGGTGCGCCGGAATCTCCCTTCTTCCGTCCTACATTCCGCCGCTTCACCGCCTCCATGTCCGGCGACCCGACGGCCAACTCCGACTGCTGGGCGGCATGGCCCGCCCATGCCAAGCCACCTGCCCAAGGTGACCTCA
>NW_021198677.1:0-15506 GCF_002162155.2 Triticum dicoccoides
GCTACATCCGATCGGTCGATCACGATGCCGTCGGCAGAACACTGCGTAACTTGGCGATCGATGGAAGAAACTCTGATCGATAGATTGCAACAGGCTATAGTCTCGAGCCTCACATTTCTTTATTGCTTTGATCTGGTGATATTAGAACGTGGTGTACAAAGATATATATAGCACCTAGCCCTAGCCAAACTAAGCCTATACGTATCCCATGTGAAGACTGCCTCCTGCCCTAGTCGGACATGGACATCGTGATTTATTCCAATAACCATCAGGCTGTGCTCAGTTGATGGCGGGTCTGTGATGACGGTGCAATCATATCGGGCCTGGCCGGTCGGGAGAAGTTAGGAGGACCGGTTCAACAAGGAGAAAAATAGATAGGAAAAAATCGTCGATGTGGCATTGCTAGCTAGACCTGACAATTTGGACCCGCCGGTCAGAACAGATACAAAATTTTACACAGGGTAAATTGTGGCAACACTTTTGCTAAATGGGGTAAAACGGATGAAATCCTGCTAAATGGGGTAATTAGTGACAAAAATATTAAGATAGGGGGTAAAAACTGGAATTCACTCCCGCTATAAATACCGCCCCCTCTCCTCCGATCCTCTCTCATCCCAGCCGCCACCCCACCTACATCGATCCCCATTCCCATTCGCCTCCATCTCCTTCCTCTCTCCGGTCTCTCCTACACAGACCTGAAGAAGAGTAGCTAGATCCATTGATCCTCTTCCGCCGTATCCACAACTCCACATACTCTTGTTAGGCGGCATACCCGGCCACATGAACGACTGGTCATGGCCGGACGACCTTCCCGACATCTGCACGGGCTACGAGGGCTCCGCCGCCCACAACATGGCCGACGTTGACGACCAGGTGAGTGGTTATCTTCAAGAGGGGCCTGCGTGGTCTGGGTCCGTGCCGACTCCGCCGGTTGAGGCGGGTAAGGAGAGGGCGGAAGCTGCGTCGTCGGTGCCCATTCCGGTGGAGACGGGTAATGGGATGGGGGAGGCTGCGTGGTATGAATCGATGCATGCTCCGGCGGTGGCGGGCAATCAGACGGTGGATGCTGCGTGGTATGAGCCGGCGCCTGCTCCTGTGGTGGCGAGTGAGGCGGGCACGGTGAACCTGCAGGGGAACAAGAAGAGGGGGGCGGAGTGGATGGAAGAGGGGTCCGAGAGGCAGCGCTGGCCGCGGGGATGGATTGACACGGTCACCGCCGGGAGCAATGAATACGGCAGGAGCGAGGCCGTGTACGCCAATAATCAACTGCTGGCGCTGGCCATGGGGACGGCGGCTGACGGCGGCGGGAGGCGGTCAGGCGAGGGGTGGTGGGACAGCGTGTACAGCTCGGAGGAGGCTTTCAGGCTCCATTTCCGCATGTTCCGCTCCACATTCGCCTTTGTGTGCGACGGGGTAGCCGACCTTATCCGCAAGGATGCCGAAGCGTATCCCGTGGCCGTCATCCCCGTGCCGGAGCGCGTTCCGATCTGCCTCTGGCGCCTCGTCAGCGGGGAGCCCATCACCAACGTCGCAGAGCGCTTCGGGCCCGTGCGGATCACCTGCCACAATATATTTCACGACGTCTGCGCCGCAATCAAGGCCAAATTCGTCGACAAGGAGGTCCTCTGGCCGGCCGCCGCCGCCATGGCGGCTAACTGTAGAAGACTATAGGATGCAACTCAATTGTATTCCATCGGAGTCGGTTACATTATATACAAGAGGTGTCTTGCGTGACAAGCCAACTAACTCTACAATATCTCTAGAGATCAATCTATACAAGGCTAGAGATAAGAGGAGAATCAGTCAGAAATAAATACAAGGATATCACGTTTCAACACCCCCCCGCAGTCGAAGCGTCGGCGTCGGCGTCGGCGTCGGCGATGCAAAGACTGGAACGGAACTCCTGGAATGCAGCGGTAGGCAATCCCTTGGTCATGATATCGGCAAACTGTTGGGTGGTCGGTACATGAAGTACACGGAGCTGACCCAACTGAACCTTCTCGCGGACAAAGTGAACATCGAGCTCGATGTGTTTAGTGCGCTTGTGCTGCACCGGATTAGCCGCGAGATAGGTGGCCGATACGTTATCACAGAAGACCACAGTAGCCTTCGGAAGAGAAATCCGAAGCTCACCAAGAAGATGACGAAGCCAACAAGTCTCCGCAACAACGTTGGCGACAGCACGGTACTCGGCCTCAGCACTCGAACGGGAAACAGTGGGCTGCTGTTTAGAGGACCAAGAGACCAAGGAGTCACCGAAGAAGACACAATATCCAGACGTCGAGCGACGAATGTCTGGACAGCCAGCCCAATCCGCGTCAGTATAAGCGAGGAGCTCAGTCGAGGCGGATGCACGGAGACGAAGACCGTAGGTCGGAGTGCCACGAATATACCGAAGAATGCACTTGACCAAAGACCAGTGGACATCACGAGGCGAGTGCATATGCAAGCAAACTTGCTGGACTGCAAACTGAATGTCTGGTCTGGTGAGCGTGAGGTACTGAAGGGCGCCCACAATACTGCGATAAAGAGCAGCGTCGGTGGCAGGCTGGCCGGCGGAGGCTGAGAGCTTCGGCTTGGCCTCAGCAGGTGTGGCGGCTGGTTTGCAGTCAGTCATGCCGGCACGGTCCAGAAGATCAAGAGCATACTGTCCCTGATGCAGAAAGAACCCAGTGTCATCACGTCGCACATTAATGCCGAGGAAGAAGTGCAATGCGCCGAGATCCTTCAGTCGAAACTCAGAACCGAGGCGACCAATGATGTCGCGAAGAAGATCCGTGCGGGAGGCAGTGATGACAATATCATCAACATAGAGTAGAAGCATAGCCACATGATCAGCCCGATGCAGCACGAACAGGGACGTGTCAGATGTAGTGCTGCGAAACCCAAGAAGACCAAGGAAGCCGGCGATGCGCTGGTACCAAGCGCGCGGAGCCTGTTTGAGGCCATATAAGGACCGGGACAACAGACAAACATCATCCGGCCGCTGAGGGTCAACGAACCCAGTCGGCTGCTGACAGAGGACTCGCTCCTGAAGATGGCCATACAGAAAAGCATTGTTGATGTCGAGCTGATGGACGGGCCAGTGACGAGAAGCAGCCAGCTGAAGCACCACACGAATCGTGGCGGGTTTGACGACCGGAGAAAAAGTCTCAGAGAAGTCAACGCCAGCACGTTGTGCAAATCCTCGGACAACCCAGCGAGCCTTGTACCGATCCAGTGAGCCATCCGGATGGAGTTTGTGACGACAAACCCACTTGCCCGAGATGATGTTGGCTCCAGGAGGACGAGGAACAAGGGTCCAGGTCCGGTTGGCGACGAGAGCATCGTACTCAGCTCGCATAGCGGTGGTCCAATGCAGATCACTCAACGCAGAACGCACCGATCGCGGAACCGGAGAGAGGGTCGTGACGCTGAGGTTGTGGTAGCGCGGGTTCGGTTGGTGCACACCGGCCTTGGCACGCGTCACCATATGATGGTGAGGTGGCGGAGGAGGCGGGCGTGGACCGCGACACCGAGGCACCACAGCGACCGGCTCAGATGACGAAGAAGAAGTCGGCGCTGTGACGGGTGTCAAGGGCCCGGCCGACGGGGCCGAGAGGGTCGGCTCCTCCAGAGCCGACAGGGAGCCGGAGTGCGCACGCTCGGTCGGCGATGTGGGCGTAGAGGAGCCCGAAGAGCCCGGCTCCGCCGGAGCCGACGAGGCCCCTGATGGTCCGGCTGGGGTGGCGCCCGACTCCACCAGAGTCGGGGGGCGACGACCCAACGAGGCCGGGGGGACGGGCTCCTCCAAAGCCAAGAGGCGGGGGCCCGGCGTGGCCGGGGAGGCCGACTCCTCCCGAGTCGGCAGAGGGAACGCCGAGGGCGGCGAGGCAGCATGGTATTTTCTATGGTTATAAAATTGGTCCTAGAATGATGGGCATCCAAGTTGGGTATAATAAAAACTATCATAGAAAGTGAATTGGATGCTATGATCAATTTGATGATTGATAATTGTTTTGAGATATGAGGATGGTGATATTAGGTTCATGATAGTAGAGTAATTATGAATTTAAGGAATACTTGTGTTGAAGTTTGTGATTCCCGTAGCATGCACATATGGTGAACTGCTTTGTGATGATGTCGGAGCATAATTTATTTATTGATTGTCTTCCTTATTTGTGGTGGTCGGGGATGAGCGATGGTCTTTTCCTACCAATCTATCCTCCTAGGAGCATGCACGTAGTGCTTTGTTTTCAATAACTTGTAGACTTTTGCAATAAATATATGAGTTCTTTATGACTAATGTTGAGTCCATGTATTATACGCACTCTCACCTTTCCACTATTGCTAGCCTCTCTTGTGCCGCGCAACTTTTGCCGGTACCATACACCCACCATATACCTTCCTCAAAACAGCCACCATACCTACCTATTATGGCATTTCCATAGCCATTCCGAGATATATTGCCATGCAACTTTCCACCATTCCGTTTATTATGACACGCATCATCATTGTCATATTTCTCTTTGCATGATCATGTAGTTGACATCGTATTTGTGGCAAAGCCACCTTCATAATTCCATACATGTCACTCTTGATTCGTTGCATATCCCGGTACACCACCGGAGGAATTCATATAGAGTCATATCTTGTTCTATGTATCGAGTTGTAATCTTGAGTTGTAAGTAAATAAAAGTGTGATGATCTTCATTATTAGAGCATTGTCCCAAGTGAGGAAAGGATGATGAAGACTATGATTCCCCCACAAGTCGGGATGGGACTTCGGACTTTATAAAAATAAAAGAGGCCAAAGAAGCCCACACAAAAAAAGAGGCCAAAGAAGCCCACCAAATAAAAATGAGAGAAAAAGAGAGAAGGGACAATGCTACTATCCATTTACCACACTTGTGCTTCAAAGTAGCACCATGATCTTCATGATAGAGAGTCTCCTATATTGTCACTTTCATATGCTACTGGGAATTTTTTCATTATAGAACTTGACTTGTATATTCCAATGATGGGCTTCCTCAAAATGCCCTAGGTCTTCATGAGCAAGCAAGTTGGATGCACACCCACTTAGTTTCTTTTGTTGAGCTTTCATACATTTATAGCTCTAGTGCATTCGTTGCATGGCAATCCCTACTCACTCGCATTGATATCTATTGATGGGCATCTCCATAGCCCTTTGATACGCCTAGTTGATGTGAGACTATCTTCTCCTTTTTTGTCTTCTCCACAACCACCATTCTATTCTGCATATAGTGTTATGTCCATGGCTCACGCTCATGTATTGCTTGAAAGTTGGAAAAGTTTAAGATTACTAAAGTATGTAACAATTTCTTGGCTTGTCATCGAGGTTGTGCATGATTAAATACTTTGTGTGATGAAGATAGAGCTTAGCCAGACTATATGATTTTGTAGGGATAACTTTCTTTAGCCATGTTATTTTGAGAAAACGTGATTGCTTTGTTAGTATGTTGAAGTATCATTGTTTTTATGTCAATATGAACTTTTATTTTGAACCAGTTGGATCTGAGCATTCATGCGACAATAAAGAAAATTACATTGAGAATTATGCTAGGTAGCATTCCACATCAAAATTTTTGATGTTTTTATCATTTACCTACTCGAGGACGAGAGCAGGAATTAAGCTTGGGGATGCTTGATACGTCTCCAACGTATCTATAATTTTTTATTGTTCCATGATATTATATTACCCGTTTTGGATGTTTATGGGCTTTACTTTACACTTTTATATCATTTTTGGGACTAACGTACAAACCGGAAGCCCAGCCCGAATTGTTGTTTTTTGCCTATTTCAGTGTTTTGAAGAATAGGAATATCAAACGGAGTCCAAACGGAATGAAACCTTCGGGAGCGTGATTTTTGGAACAAACGTGATCCAGAGGACTTGGAGTGGAAGTCAAGAAACAATCGAGGAGGCCACGAGGATGACCTAGCGATGGTGCTACCTAAAGATGGCCTCGCGATGGTGGTGCTTCCTGATAATGACCTTGCGGTGGTGGTGGCGTCGGCGATCCCACAGCCGGGCGACATGACCATGCCAATTGTGATAGAAGACTACATCCCACTGCCTCCACTGCCTCGCCGCTCTAGGCGCATCAGGATGAAGAAGGAGAAGGAGAAGAAGGAGGACTGAACTATGTCAGGTATGCCAGATCTCCAAAATGATCTATACTTAGCTTTGTTTCCTCGAAAATGGCCTAAGTTATCTCTAATATTCTAAGTTATCTCTAATATGCTTAGTTACCTAGGTTTGATCAATAATGACATACACTTGGCTTACTTGTGTAAAAAAAGGGCATATTTATGCTTAGTTAATTAAAAAATGGCATAATTAGTTAAGTTAGCTCCAAAATGACACATTTAACCTAGGTTAGCTCCAATATGATCCATTTTAGCTAGATTAGCTCCAAAATGATCCATTTTACCTACGTTAGCTCAAAAATGGCATAATTACTTATGTTAGCACAAAAATGACCTATACTTACCTTATTTTCCTCCAAATTGGCATAATAAGCTTAGTTAGCTAAAAAAGGCATAATTACCTTTGTAAGCTCTAAAATGACACAAATAAGGAATAATAAGAAGAGAAACAAGGAAGAGGAGAAAAAGAAGGAATAGAAGAAGAAAAAGAAAAAGAAAGAATAAAGGAAGAAGAATGAGAAGGAAAAGGGTAAAAACCTTCTTCTTCTTCTTCTTCTAGTCTTCTTCTTCTTCTTCTTCTTCTTCTTCTTCTTCTCCAAAATGACCTAAGTTAGCTCTAAGTTAGGTCTAATATGCTTAGTTACCTAGGTTAGCTCAATAAAGACCTATACTTAGCTACTTTATATAAAAAATGGCATAATATGCTTAGTTCACACAAAAATGGCATAATTACTTAGGTTAGCTCCATTTTATCTAAGTATGCTTACTTCTTCTTCTAGTCTTCTTATTCTTCTTCTAGTATTCTTCTTCTAACTTTCTCGTTTCCTATTTTGCAGATTTCATTTACTTCACAGAAGCTTGCATGGATGGAGTGCTTCTTTTCCCTTTCTGCTTTTATTTTGTATCAATGAACAATGTGGAACTTGTTATATGGATGGAACTATGTGTTAGTTATGTATGTATATATGATGAAACTTGTGTGTTGGATATGTCTGCTGTGAAATTTGTGTGTTCAAACTTGTGTGTTCAAATTGAATAATGAATGTAAGAAAAAACAGAATAAATAGGGGCTATACAGGCTCTTTGCCGTCAGCTGGCAGATGGCAAAGAGATTTGCCTTCAGCCAGCACACGGCAAAGCTGCCACGTGGCAGTTACCTGTGCAACCAGGGGGGATGGCCTATTTGGTTACTTTGTCGTCCGCTGGCTGACGGTAAAGATGAATTGGTCTTTGCCGTCCGTCAGCTGATGGCAAAGCGCACCGTTTAACCCCCTAACGGACATAAGCTGCCACATGTGCCATCCAAGTCCTTTGCTGTGGGCTGGCGGATGGCAAAGATCATATCATCTTTGATGTCTGCCAGCAGACGGCAAAGATCCCTTTGCCGTAGCATATTCAGCTGGACCTGTTGCCATCTGCTGATGGACATCAAAGGCTTTTGCTGTCCGCCAGGCATGCCTTTGCCGTCAGCTATGGCAGACGGCAAAGTGCCCGATTCCTGTAGTGAGACTCCGCAAAGAAAACAAAATGAGGCTTGAGATCATGTTTAATTTCCTATATAATGGTTGGTATAGGAATGGATTCCTATGGAATTTGGTGAACCCATTCCTATGACCCAAGGAAATTTCATTGGAAAATTCCTATGGATTGAAATCCTACAAAATTCCTATGAAATTCCTTCAATCCAAAAATGACCTTAACATGCAAATCTCAAAAAAATGGATATATAGTTACCCCAATAGGTAGGTCAACAGAATCTATTATATATTCCATTTTAGGATAATTAGAAAATAGAGAAGTGGTAAAGAAAATGTCACAAAAATTAGAAACATCTGACCTCCAATATTTTATATCGGAACAAATAAAACCATTACATACACAATAAAGCCAAAGGATTACCCACCAACGTCATCTCCTCTAAATTACCCAAAATTTCCCTTATACCAAGTTTAAAAAAAATAAAGTAGGAGATAACAAATGAAGAGATCTGATTAAATAATGAATTAAGGTTTTTTCTACAACTCGAACATTAGATTTCTAAGCATGGCAAATTGAATGCCCAAGATGGCAAATTATGTTGTCACAGGGATGGCCATGATTGCTAAAGGAAATTTCCATCCTCGAGATAACATAATTTACCATAATAAATGTTCGATTCGCCATACTTAAAAATATGACGTTCTTTAGCCATAGCGAACACACACATGCAGGCAGCCCTGGTAACTAGATCATGGTAAGATTGCAATACCCCAATTCTTTGATAAGTATAGCTGCTCCTTGAGTGGACCTTAAATTGTATACGCCAATTCTTTGGTAAGTATAGTTGCTCCTTGAGTGTAGCTTTAATTGTTTAATAGTTTAAGAGTACACAAGAGAAATGGTGATCTATATAATCCAAACGGATGTATAATTTTTTTACTGTGAAACGGATGTATAATTGAAGTTGAGGTGTATGTATATGGTAGCCGCGAGCGAGCGCCTTGATCTGCTAGACCTTGGTTTGATTACCTCCTATCCACTAGCCTAGAATGCTTCTGTGTGTCGATGTCGTCAACAACGGTTCCGGCGACCACCTTGCCTCCACTTATGAAGGTACCCATTTTGTCTGGCTATGTCTGGTCTAATCATGTTGCAGATTAATTTAGTCAATAATCTTGTTAGGTACCTAGACGGTTTGATTTTTCCAGATAATTGCCCTAAATTTTTGTTGCAATTTGGATCACCAAATGAGAAGCTTTCAAGAGGTGACAATGAAATGGCACACTTTTCATTGTATTCTAAGGGAAGATGATGGGGTAACTAGCAACTGGAAACTGTGTCCTTGTAAATGAGATGGGAGAGAATAGTCCAAGCAAAGAAATGGGGAACTTAAATAGAAGTTGTCCGACACAGTTTCTACCTAATTTCCTAGGTATTCAGGATCATATTATACAAATATTATCCGATCTAGCAAGTGGCAAGTGAATACCTAATATACACTTTCAAGCAATTATATATCATTTTTGTTGTTCCATTCTATTATATTATCAATCTTGGATGTTTTATATACACTTTCAAGCAATTATATATCATTTTTTAGGACTGACCTATTAACTTAGTGCCCAGTGCCAGATGTTGTCTTTTGCTTGTTTTTGGTTTCACAGAATATTAGTACCAAACGAAGTCCAAATGCCACGAAACTTTTTAGAGATATTTTCTGGACAAAAGAGACGCTAGAAGCTTCGGGAGAAGACCATATGAGGGAGCATGGGCCCACAAGCCACCTAGGTGCGCCCTGATGGGTGGTGCCGCCCATGAAACTCCGTTTGACCTAACTCCGCCTCTATAAATTCTCCAAAATTGTGAAACCAATAGAGGAGTCCACGAAATACTTTTTTCACCGCAACAAGTTCCAGAACCATGAGATCCCATCTGGAGGCCTTTTCCGGCACTCTGTCGGAGGGGAATTCGATCACGGAGGGGCTCTTCATCGTCAAAGCCGCCCTCCGATGATGCGTGAGTAGTTTACCACAGACCTATGGGTCCATTGTTAGTATCTAGATAGCTTCTTCTCTCTTTTTTATCTTCAATAAAATGTTCTCCTCAGTGTTCTTGGAGATCTATATTTGATGTAATGACTTTTTGCGGTTGGTTTATTGGGATCCGATTAATTGTGAGTTTATGATCAGATCTACCCATGAATATTGTTTGGGTTTTATCTTAACTCTTTTATGCATGATTACTATAGCCTCATATTTCTTATCTAATTTATTGGTTTGGTTTGGCCAACTAGATTGATTTATCTTGTCATGGGAAGAGGTCCTTTCTAATGGGTTCGATCTTGCGGTGCTCAATCCCTGTAATAGAAAGGGACATGACACGTATGTATCATTGCTATTAGGGGTAAAAAGATGGTATTTATTTCATACATGAGTTTATATTGTCTACATCATGTCATCTTGCTTAAGGCGTTACTCCGTATTTCCACGAACTTAATACACTAGATGCATGCTGGATAGTGGTCGATGTGTGGAGTAATAGTAGTAGATGCAGAATTTTTTCTGTCTACTTGTCTTAGACGTGATGCTTATATATGATCATTGCATTGGATATCGTCATAATTATTTCCTTTTCTATCAATTGATCAACAGTAATTTGTCTACCTACCGTGTGCTATTTTTATGAGAGAAGCCTCTAGTGAAAACTATGACCCCTGGGTCTATCTTTTATTATATATTAAACAAAAATACCTCGCTGCAATTTTCTTTTATTTATTTTATTTTGTATTTTTTTCAATCTACCTATCAAAAACTATACTATTTAATCTTGCTCATAACCGTTGAGGGATTGACCACCCCTCTACGCGTTGGGTTGCAAGTATTGGTTGTTTGTGTGTAGGTGATGTTTACATAGTGTTGTTTCGTTCTCCTACTGGATTGACAACCTTGGTTTCATAACTGATGGAAATACCTATCTATACTGTACTACATCATCCTCTCGTCTTCGAGGAAATCCCAACGCAGCTCACAAGTAGCATGAAGAATTTCTGTGACGTTGCTGGGGAGACATCATCAACAACTATCAAGTACCTATGCATTAACTTTCATCTGTTTGCATTTATTTTATTTGCCACTTGCCTCTTGTTTTCATCTCCCCCACTTCTAATTTTTTTTTACAAAAATACAGACATATTTTTCATTTGCCTTCTTGCTCGTTTGCTTGCTTGCATTTATTGTCTTCATGTCGTGGCTCAAAAATAGCAAAGAAACAAGGAACTTAAAGATGACTATGGATACACTTAAAGTTTTCTAGTTGGATCATCTTTGATCCATTTATGCTCATGCTAAAACCCCAACTAGTTTAGTTGATGGAAAATCATTAGATGAGCATGCTCATTCTATGTGTCACCGTTTTTCTCGGGAGACTCTTATGGCATCAAATAAATTGTTTGCTATGCTATGTTTGGAATCTATGTGAAATTTATGGTTTTACTTGTTGCTCGAAGAACCCTAAAAAACACCTTCCCTACTTATGTGAGTTTAATGATAATGAAATATTATCTTCTTATGCCAAAGGTGTTTATAGTACTATGATATCAAACAAATCGAAGAATTTGTAGCTTATAGGGGTGCCTATGAAGTTGCTTCTTTGATTGAAAAGTATGATATTACTTTGTACAAATCTGAAAATTTTGCCACACTTAAATATTGCTATGAAAACTATGCTTCTAATGCCTATGTTAGTGAATTTGTTAGGAGGATGACTGCTGCTTTGGAAGAGAATAAAGATATGCATGAATCTATAGATAATTATGATTTCATTGATTTGATTGAAATATCCCCCCTTGACGAACATTATGCTTTCTATTCTTATGGATATGATGCCAATATTAATGATGCTTATGGAGACGAACTTGTTATAGTTCCTGATGTGAAACATGAAATTATTGCTACTGCACCCAAACTTTATAGCCCCTTGAATGAAAGCATGATTGCAATGATGTTATTACAAATTCTACTAATGACAATTGTGCTAATTATATGCAAAGCTACAAGCTTGGGGATGATAATTTTGTTATGTATACTACTTATTGTAATGATCATGATTAGGGTGATAATGTTTCTTATGATATTAAAAATTTATTTAAGCCTCATGATGAATATGATATTGATAATAATGTTTGCAATAATACTGAAAGTGGATTTGGAAGAGCGTCAACTTTAGGTAAAAATAATCCCACATATTTGGAGAGTGTTCAATCTTATGAAATTTTTGATAAAAGTGGGTTTGGAGAGGTCATGACTTTAGTTGATGTTAATCCCACTACCTTGGAAGGTGTAAAACTTTTATGCATGTGGATCATGAAGAGAATATTTTATGTGATAGCTATATTGTTGAACTTTATTATGATCATACATGTAATTATTATGAGACATGAAAATATGGTTGTAGAAATTTTCATGTTACTAAATTACCTCTTGTTATGTTAAGATGGTCAATGTTTTACTCCTCTCCTTTGCATATGCTAGATATTTCTTGTCTTAATAATTTGGTTTCTTATAAAATTCCTATGCATATGAAGTTTGTTATATTAAGTGTGTTTGTGTCTTATGATGCTCTCTTTGTGCTTCAATTCATGTCTTTCATGTGAGCGTCAATAAAATCTCAAGCCTATCTTAGTGGCTATAAAGAAAGAGCTTGGTGGGACACAACCCAATAGTTACTCTTCTGTTTTTCAATAAATATACAATTATGTTACTATTATGATTGTGTTTTAGTGTTTTAGTTAGTGTTTGTGTCAAGCAAAGCCTTTGGGATGATTTGGTTGATACTTTCTTTGATTCTGTGCAAAAACAAAAACTTTTACATCCAGTAGAATTGTTAAAAATCACATGAGCGACAAATAATTCTGGATTTTTTACACATGATTGATATACAAATTTCCAACGTTGTCCTAATGTTTAAGAATTTTTGAAGTTACAGAAGTATGGTCAATGATCAGATTACTACATGATATTTTGTTTTTGACAGATTCTGTTTCTATTGCATTGTGTGCTTGTTTTGATGAATCTATGGATTGTATTAGGGGGTATAAGCCATGGTAAAGTTAGAATACATTAGGTATAATGCAATAATAAAATATGAATGGGTGTGTAATAGTACTTAAAGTAGTTGTTTGCTTTATTCCACTAACGGGTCTTACGAGGTTTTGTTGAGTTTTGTGTGACTGAAGTTTTGAAGTTTTGGGTGAGATCACGATGGATGATGGAACAAGGAGTGGCAAGAGCCTAAGCTTGGGGATACCCGAGGCACCACAAAGTAATATTCAAGGACCCCCAAGCAACTAAGCTTTGGGATGCCCCGGAAGGCATCCCCTCTTTCTTCTAATGACGATCGGTGATTTTACTTGGAGCTATATTTTTATTCGTCACATATCATGAGTTTTGCTTGGAGCATCTTGTATTATATGAGTCTTTGCTTGTTTTATTTCTAGTTTTTCAAAATCATCCTTGTGAACAAAGTTGTTTGAGAGAGCCACACGCATACCGTGATTTGTTAGAATACTCTATGTGCTTCACTTAATTCTTTTGAGCTAAGCAGTTGCTCCAGTACTTCACTTAAATCTCTTTTAGCACGGTAGTGGTTATATTTTAAAGAAATGCACTCTCATGCTTCACTTATATTATTTTGAGAGTTGATATGATTATATTTTAAAGAAATGTACTCTCATGCTTCACTTATATTATTTTGAGAGTTAATTGTTTTTGAAGAAATATTTGCACTCTCTGATGCTTCACTTATACTTTTCGAGAGTTGATAATAGCAATGGTAGTTTGCATAACATATGAATTTGGTCTTAAAGTGATAGATATCCAAGGGGATATAATAATAACTTTCATATAGGTCATTGGATATGATAAACTTGATTCCTTGCAATAGTTTTGTGATATGGAGCTAATAATCTATGAGTCATGTAATTATGCTTTAGTAAGAATATTGGTGTTAAGGTTTGTGATTCCCTATGCAAGCACGTAAAGTAAATAGTTATGCAATGAATTTATACCCTACTTGTGGTGCATTATTTAGTGTTAATTATGTTTAATGTGCGCTTATGACTGTTTTTGTTTCTTGGTTGGTCGCTTCTCAATCTATTTGCTAGCATTCACTTGTACTAAGCAGGAATTCTGCTTGTGCATCCAACTCCCTTAACCAAAGTTGTTCCAAATGAGTCCACCATACCTACCTATATGCGGTATTTCCATGTCGTTCTAATTAAATTTGCATGTGCCAGCTCTAATTTTCAAAATGAATTTCTGCTTTGTGTGCCCATACCACTCATGAAGTGGCAGGGTGTGGCCAATATTTTCGATGCTAGGTATTTTGTTCTCACGATGAGTGTTTGTTCACTTGCCATTGCACGAGAGTGTAGCAGGTAATAGGGATGCCTAGTCCCGAAATGTAAACAAAATACGATGATAATAACTTCCTTGAAAAGTGATGGTATGCAAGGCACCCGTGGATACGGACAACCATATATTGCAAAAGAATGGTGGAAAGGATATAAACTTTATTTTGTGTTTGGGAACTGCCTATAATTTGTCTAGCATGGAAGATATTGGGAATTCTCAGTCGTTTTCGTTCACAGGAAAAACATGCCTCTCAAAATAATTTTATCTCTAAATTTAAGCTTTGAGCTCTAGCACCTCTACAAATATCTGCTTCCATCTGCAAAAGGGCCTATCTATTTACTTTTATGCAGTTTTATTTTTAGTTGGGTCTCCATCTTCTTTTAGAAAGCACCAACTAGGGAACACTATTGTCATACTTGTTTTATTTCATGTAGCTAATATTTGAATGTGTTTCATGAATGGATCAATGATTAAGCATAATGGGCTAGGGATAACTTTCTTAGTGTTGATATTTTGGAAGATATTGTTGCTTGTTGATATGCTTGAGTATTGTTGTTTTCATGTCAAATTATAGACTATTGCTTTGAATCATTCAAGTCCAAATATCCATGATACAAAATACTTTTTTCGTTGCCGCAAGTTCCAGAACCAGGAGATCCCATCTGGAGGCCTTTTCCGGCACTCTGCCGGTGGGGATACGATCACGGAGGGGCCCCTTCATCATCCTTGTTGCCCTTTGATGATGCGTGAGTAGTTTACCATGGACCTATGGGTCCATAGTTAGTATCTAGATGTCTTCTTATCTCTTTATGATCTTCAATACAATGTTCTCCTCGATGTTCTGGGAGATCTTTTTGATGTTATGACTTTTCCTGCGTGTTTGTTCGCATCCGATGAACTGTGAGTTTATAATCAGATCTATCCATGAATATTATGTGAGTTTTCTGTGAACTCTTTTATGCATTATTACTATAGCCTCATATTTCTTCTCCGATTTATTGGTTTGATTTGGCCAACTAGATTGCCTTATCTTGCCATGGAAAGATGTGCTTTGTAATGGGTTCGATCTTGCGATGCTCAATCCTAGTGACAGTTAGGGACATGACATGTATGTTCGTTGCTGGTAAGGGTAAAAATATGGGATTTGTTGCATAAGTGATTTTATCATGTCTACATCATGTCATCTTGCTTAAGGTGTTACTCTGTTTTTTCATAAACGTAATACACTAGATGCATGCTGGATAGCGGTCGATGTATGGAGTAACAGTGGTAGATGCAGAATTGTTTTTGTCCACTTGTCTCGGACGTGATGCCTATTTATGATCATTGCCTTGGATATCGTCATAATTATTTGCTTTTCTATCAATTGCCCAACAATAATTTGTCTACCAACCGTGTGCTATTTTTATGTGAGAAGCCTATAGTGAAAATTATGGCCCCCTGGTCTATCTTTTATTATATATTAAA
>NW_021198678.1:0-890 GCF_002162155.2 Triticum dicoccoides
TACTGCTTTCGTTAATCCTATTCTGATGCATAGCCTGACATTGTCGCTACATCTGTTGATACCTTACCTGCAATCCTAAATGCTTAGTATAGGATGCTAGTTTATCATCATTGGCCCTACATTCTTGTCAGTCTGCCTTGCTATACTATCGGGCCGTGATCACTTGGGAGGTGATCACGGGTATATACTATACATACATACATACTATACAGATGGTGACTAAAGTCGGGTCAGCTCGAAGAGTACCCGCGAGTGATTCACGGATTGGGGGCTGAAAGGACCTTTGTCCCGACGGCCCTCTGTGTGGATCTTTGTGGCGGAGCGACAGGGCAGGTTGAGACCGCCTAGGAGAGAGGTGGGCCTGGCCCTGTTCAGCGTTCGCGGATACTTAACACGCTTAACGAGATCTTGGTATTTGATTTGAGTTGGCTACGAGCCTATACGCACTAACCATCTACGTGGGAGTAGTTATGGGTATCCCGACGTCGTGGTATCAGCCGAAGCACTTCAGACGTCAGCGACGGAGCGGCGCGCGCCGAATTGGACTGGAACGCCACTAGGCTAGGTCTGCTTTCGGCCGCCCTCGCAACGTGCAGGTGTGCTATGGGCGATGGGCCCAGACCCCTGTGCGCTTAGGTTTAGACCGGCGGGCTGGCCTCTCTGTTGTGCCTAGGTGGGGCTGCGACGTGTTGATCTTCCGCGGCCGGGCATGACCCAGGAAAGTGTGTCCGGCCAAATGGGATCAAGCGTGCTGGGTAAGTTGGTGCACCCCTGCAGGGAAGTTAATCTATTCGAATAGCCGTGATCTTCGGTAACAGGACGACTTGGAGTTGTACCTTGACCTTATGACAACTAGAACCGGATACTTAATAAAACACACCCTTCCAAGT
>NW_021198679.1:0-1072 GCF_002162155.2 Triticum dicoccoides
TCCCCAAGGCACCTCGGAGGTGCCTTCCCCCTTTAGGACTCTCCCCTTTTTCCTATATCTTGGCGCATGGGCCTCTAGGGGCTGGTGCCCTTGGCCCATGTAGGCCAAGGCGCACCCCCTACAGCCCATGTGGCCCCCCGGGGCAGGTGGCCCCACCCGGTGGGCCCCCGGGACCCTTCCGGTGGTCCCGGTACAATACCGATGACCCCGAAACTTGTCCCGATGGCCGAAACAGGACTTCCTATATATAAATCTTTACCTCCGGACCATTCCGGAACTCCTCGTGACGTCCGGGATCTCATCCGGGACTCCGAACAACATTCGGTAACCACATACAAACTTCCTTTATAACCCTAGCGTCATCGAACCTTAAGTGTGTAGACCCTACGGGTTCGGGAGACATGTAGTCATGACCGAGATGTTCTCTGGTCAATAACCAACGGCGGGATCTGGATACCCATGTTGGCTCCCACATGTTCCACGATGATCTCATCGGATGAACCACGATGTCAAGGACTCAATCAATCCCGTATACAATTCCCTTTGTCTAGCGGTATGGTACTTGCCCGAGATTCGATCGTCGGTATACCGGTACCTTGTTCAATCTCGTTACCGGCAAGTCTCTTTACTCGTTCCGTAACACATCATCCCGTGATCAACCCCTTGGTCACATTGTGCACATTATGATGATGTCCTACCGAGTGGGCCCAGAGATACCTCTCCGTTTACACGGAGTGACAAAATCCCAATCTCGATTCGTGCCAACCCAACAGACACTTTCAGAGATACCCGTAGTGTACCTTTATAGCCACCCAGTTACGTTGTGACGTTTGGCACACCCAAAGCACTCCTACGGTATCCGGGAGTTGCACAATCTCATGGTCTAAGGAAATGATACTTGACATTAGAAAAGCTTTAGCATACGAACTACATGATCTTGTGCTAGGCTTAGGATTGGGTCTTGTCCATCACATCATTCTCCTAATGATGTGATCCCGTTATCAACGACATCCAATGTCCATGGTCAGGAAACCGTAACCATCTATTGATTAACGAGCTAGTCAACTAGAGG
>NW_021198680.1:0-1134 GCF_002162155.2 Triticum dicoccoides
GATCTATGTATGTTCGTGGTGTTGCATATGTTTGTGGTGTTGCATATGTGTTTGTGTTTGGAGGTGTACCGGTATTTGAAATGCGATAGTTGCCAATATTTTGCCGGAATGTTGATTCATTTCCGTTTCGGCGAGAATTTTGGCATTAAGCATTCTTTTTGGTCCTATTTTTAGGGAAAGTCATGCCAAATTTTTTCTTGGTTCTAAAATATCGTTTTGCTCTACCCCGCAGGCGACCATGGTCTGCACGATGACCGAAGGCATCGTGAATAGGTTTTTGAGGTCCGCGAAGGCCGAGATGCTTCAAAAGAACGAGACGGAGATAAGATGTCCGTGTCGAAGATGCAAGCTGAATAGCCTTATTGCGGACCCGGATTCCGGGCAGGTGCGGGACCACCTGCTCTTGCGTGGTTTCATGGATGGCTATCGATGGCAAGGTGATGATGATGACTACGAAGTCGTTCATGGGGACCGGGCAAGAAATGAGGAAGGGCAACAAGACAACCACCGCGGCTCAGGGGGGCGAGAAGACGAAGAATCCCCAGGAGATGATCACGACGGTGATGCTGTACACAGTCATCATGTAGAAGATGCAGGACATGATGATGATGCCGGCGGAGCAGACGACGTTGGACCATCGATGGGCTGGGTGCAGGACCCTCATATTCAAGAGCTGCTTCTCAAGCAGACAGATAACGCAAGAGCTGCCGCCCGAGAGAAAGCCAAGATGGATCAACTTGAGTTAGACGCGGTTACTCCGTTGTATGAAGGATGCAGGCCCGAGGATACCCGCCTGAAAGTAACACTCATGGCTCTGGAGATGAAGGTAAAACACAAAATGACCGACGCATGCTTCGACGAGAACATGTCATTCTGGCACGAACGTCTTCCCAAGGGGAACAAGTGCCCGACCAGTTTGGAGGAGGCAAAGAAAATCGTGTGTCCTCTGGATTTACCGCACGTGAAATACCATGTGTGCATGAACAATTGCATCATTTATCGGGACGAGCACGCGGAGTCTACAATATGTCCGGTGTGCGGTGTCACTCGATACAAGAAGAGGAAGAAAGCTCCTCGAAAAGTGGTGTGGTACTTTCCGATCACTCCTCGTCTGCAGCGGTATTTCGCGGATCC
>NW_021198681.1:0-988 GCF_002162155.2 Triticum dicoccoides
AGAATGTCATAAGATAAAGGAGTAAAAAGAGCCTTACGTTCCAACCCACAAACAATTCCCCTACATATAACTAAAGAATTTCTAGACTCAACATCGACCAGTTTGGCTTGGAGAACCTACAGGCAGTCCGGCTCTGATGCCAACGCTGTCAGGACCCCGACTCGATGTCACATCGATCTAGCCGGTAACACCTCATATCACTTTGCGGCCTCACGCACGGTATCCCCACGGGTGTCGCCTTACCTTTGCCCGGGACCGTTTGCGCCTTTTGGCTCACGTATATGATAGTGTCGCTAGCATCCATATGATAAGGAGCCCGGGCTGACATGACTAGTCGTAAACCCAAAGTGGCACAGACTTACAGGGACAGGCATCCATGACCCAGCTTCGAACGTGTCGGTCATCAGCAAGTGGGTCCGGGCTGTAGCACTGGGCTAGCTGGACTCCGGTAAACCGGGCTGTAGCGGGCTAACAGGACTCCGGTACTCAAAGCGTGACATTTCCCCGAAGGGACAGACACACGAACGAAGAAGGACCCATGTCGGCCAGCCTAAGTGTTCCAGAGCAGTAGCAAGCTACCATGGCTCAGCGGTAACACTAGGAGACATTTCCCGGTAAGAGAGGCTACTAAAGATAAACAACTAGATAGTCAGATCCCACACATACCAAGCATTTCAATCATACACACAATATGCTCGATATGTGCAAATACAACGAAGCATCACAACATGACTCTACGACACAAGTACTTTATTTAAGGCTCAGAGAGCCATACATAACATACACAAGGTACGGGTCACACGACCCAGCATTCAAGTCATACAGTCATACAAACCAGCAGCGGAAGTAACTTGTCTGAGTACAGACAACTAGTAAAATAAAAGAGGCTTGGAAAGCCTAGCTATACTACGTGGTCCTTCACAAGCTCAGGGTCACCACCTGGGTCTTTAGCCTACTCGTTGATGTCAACGTCTACATAGAACCCATC
>NW_021198682.1:0-1153 GCF_002162155.2 Triticum dicoccoides
AACTCAGGCAAGAACTCCTTCTTTGACTGATCCATCTTGAACACCTTCAAGATCACGTCAAGGCATGTGTTCATTTGAAAGTACTATTAAGCGTTTTGATCTATCCTTATAGATCTTGATGATCAATGTTCAAGTAGCTTAATCCAGGTTTTCCATTGAAAACACTTTCCAAATAACCCTATATGCTTTCCAGAAATTCTACGTCATTTCTGATCATTAATATGTCAACAACATATACTCATCAGAAATTCTATAGTGCTCCCACTCACTTCTTTGGAAATACAAGTTTCTCATAAACTTTGTATACACCCAAAATCTTTGATCATCATCAAAGCATACATTCCAACTCCGAGATGCTCACTCCAGTCCTCAGAAGGATTGCTGGAGCTTCGCATACTTATTAGCATATTTCAGGATAGTCAAAACCTTCCGGTTGTATCACATACAACCTTTCCTCAAGAATCGTCGAGGAAACAATGTTTTGACATCCTATCTGCAAGATTTCATAAATAATGCAGTAATTGCTAATATAATTCCAACAGACTCTTAGCATCGCTACGAGTGAGAAAGTCTCATCGTAGTCAACTCCTTGAACTTGTCGAAAACATCTTAACGACAAGTCGAGCTTCATAGATGGTGACATTACCATCCACGTCCGTCTTCTTCTTAAAGATCCATTTATCTCAATGGCTTGCCGATCATCGGGCAAGTCCACCAAAGTCCATGCTTTGTTCTGATACATGGATCCTATCTCGGATTTCATGGCTTCTAACCATTTGTTGGAATTTGGGCCCACCGTCGCTTCTCCATAGCTCGTAGGTTCATTGTTGTCTAGCAACATGACCTTCAAGACAGGATTACTGTGCCACTCTGAAGTAGTACGTATCCTTGTCACCCTACGAGGTACGGCAGTGACTTGATCCGAAACTTCATGATCATTATCATAAGCTTCTACTTCAATTGGTGTAGGTGCCACATGAACAACTTCCTGTGCCCTGATACACACTGGTTGAAGTGATGGTTCAATAACCATATCAAGTCTCCACCATCCTCCCACTCAACTCTTTCGAGAGAAACCTTTCCTCGAGAAAGGACCCGATTCTAGAAACAATTCATATTGCTTTCGGATCTGAGACAGGAGGTATACCCAGCT
>NW_021198683.1:0-575 GCF_002162155.2 Triticum dicoccoides
TTTGAAAATCCTACCGAGTGGGGAGCCAGCCTCCCACTCGGGAGCTTAGCTGCAGTCCAGTACTCTCCTAAGTGTGAAAAATCCTACTGAGTGGAGAGCGACCCTCCCAGCGAGGGCTTAGCTACAGTCTAGTACTCCCCTAAGTGTTTGAAAATCCTACCGAGTGGTGAGCCAGCCTCCCACTCGGGGGCTTAGCTGCAGTCCAGTACTCGCCTAAGTGCTTGAAAATCCTACCGAGTGGTGAGCCAGCCTCCCACTCGGGGGCTTAGCTACAGTCCAGTACTCGCCTAAGTGTTTGAAAATCCTACCGAGTGGTGAGCCAGCCTCCCACTCGGGGGCTTAGCTGCAGTCCAGTACTAGCCTAAGTGTTTGAAAATCCTATCGAGTGGTGAGCCAGCCTCCCACTCGGAGGCTTAGCTGCAGTCCAGTACTCGACTAAGTGTTTGAAAATCCTACCGAGTGGTGAGCCAGCCTCCCACTCGGGAGCTTAGCTGCAGTCCAGTACTCTCCTAAGTGTGAAAAATCCTACCGAGTGGAGAGCGACCCTCCCAGCGAGGGCTTAGCTACAGTCCAGT
>NW_021198684.1:0-979 GCF_002162155.2 Triticum dicoccoides
TGCATACTTTTCTGAAAAATTGAGTGGGCCTAGTCTGAATTATTCTACTTATGATAAAGAATTATATGCTCTTGTTCGGACTTTAGAAACATGGCAACATTATTTATGGCCCAAAGAATTTGTTATACATTCTGATCATGAATCTTTGAAACATATTAAAAGTCAAGCTAAACTGAATCATAGACATGCTAAATGGGTTGAATTCATTGAGACTTTCCCTTATGTCATTAAACACAAGAAGGGAAAAGAAAATGTTATTGCTGATGCATTGTCTCGTCGCTATACTATGCTTTCACAACTTGACTTCAAAATATTTGGTTTGGAGACCATCAAAGATCAATATGTGCATGATGCTGATTTTAAAGATGTAATGCAGAATTGTAAAGAAGGAAGAATGTGGAACAAGTTTGTCATTAACGATGAATTTGTGTTTCGTGCTAACAAGCTATGCATTCTAGCTAGCTCCGTTCGTCTTTTGTTGTTGCAAGAGACGCATGGAGGAGGATTAATGGGACACTTTGGCGTGAAGAAGACGGAGGACGTACTTGCTACACATTTCTTTTGGCCAAAGATGAGACGGGATGTTGAGCGTTTTATTGCTCGCTGCACTACATGTCAAAAAGCTAAGTCACGACTCAATCCTCATGGTTTATATATGCCTTTGCCTGTACGTAGTGTTCCTTGGGAGGATATATCTATGGACTTTGTTTTAGGTTTACCTCGAACAAAGAAGGGGAGGGATAGCATATTTGTTGTCGTGGATAGATTCTCGAAAATGGCACACTTTATACCATGTCATAAAAGCGATGATGCTGTTAATGTTGCTGATTTGTTCTTTCGTGAAATTATTCGCTTGCATGGTGTGCCAAATACTATTGTTTCAGATCGTGATACTAAATTTCTTAGCCACTTTTGGAGATGTTTATGGGCTAAGTTGGGGACTAAACTGCTTTTTAGTACTACTTGTCACCCCCAAACT
>NW_021198685.1:0-925 GCF_002162155.2 Triticum dicoccoides
ATTTTATCCGCTTTGGGTTCGAGCTTATCAATCCTGAAACTTTTTCACATAAGCGTCGCAGCCCCAAACCTTTAAGAAACGACAACTTAGGTTTCTCTAAACCATAATTCATACGGTGTCATCTCAACGGAATTACGTGGTGCCCTATTTAAAGTGAATGTGGTTGTCTCTAATGCCTAACCCATGAACAATAGTGGTAATTCGATAAGAGACATCATGGTACGCACCATATCCAATAGGGTGCAACTATGATGTTCGGACACACCATCACACTATGGTGTTCCAGGCGGTATTAATTATGAAACAATTTCCACAATGTCTTAATTGTGTGCCAAAACTCGTAACTCAGATATTCATCTCTATGATCATATCATAGACATTTTATCCTCTTGTCACAATGATCTGCTACTTCACTCTGAAATTACTTGAACCATTCAATAATTCAGACTTGTGTTTCATCAAGTAAATATACTCAACATCTACTCGAATCATCTGTGAAGTAAGAACATAACGATATTTACTGCATGCCTCAGCACTTATTGGACTGCACACATCAAAATGTGTTACTTCCAACAAGTTGCTATCTTGTTCCATCTTACTGAAAATGAGGCTTTTCAGTCATCTTGCCCATGTGGTATGATTTGCATATCTCAAGTGATTCAAAATCAAGTGAGTCCGAACGATCCATTTGCATGGAGTTTCTTCATGCATATACACCAATAGACATGGTTCGCATGTCTCAAACTTTTCAAAAATGAGTGAGTCCAAAGATCCATCAACATGGAGCTTCTTCATGCGTTTTATACCATTATGACTTACATGGCAGTGCCACAAGTAAGTGGTACTATCATTACTATCTTATATCTTTTGGCATGAAAATGTGTATCACTACGACCGAGATTCAATAAACCATTCATTTTAGGTG
>NW_021198686.1:0-1406 GCF_002162155.2 Triticum dicoccoides
AAAACGGTGAGTAATAGTCCACAAAACGGACAAGAATTGGCCAAAATTGTGAGTGGTTATGAGCGACACATAAACGCAACCCGTGGTTCGTCAATCGCCGAAATCACTAAGGGACCCGAAAACTGAGTAATAGTCCAAGAAACGGGCCTGAATCGGCCCAAACCGCGAGTTTCGACGACCAACACGTAAGCACACATTGGGGTTCAACAACCATGGAAATCGCTTTGGGACCCCAAAACGGTGAGTAAAAGTCATGAAACGGGCTAGAATCGGCCAAAACTGCGAGTGTTGATGACCGACACATAAGAGCACCTTGGGGTTCAACAACTATGCAAATCGCTTTGGGCCCCCGAAAGGATAAGTAATAGTCCACAAAACGTGTCAGAATTGGCAAAACTGTGAGTGTTCACGACAGACGCGTAAACGCACCCCGGGGATTGTCAATCATGGAAATTGCTCTCGGACCCCAAAACGACGAGTAATAGTCAATGAAACGGACCAGAATTGGCAAAAATTGTGAGTGTTGATGACCGACACGTAAACGCACCTCGGAGTTCACAAATCGTGGAAATCACTGCGAGACCCCAAAACAATGAGTAATAGTCCACGAAACGGTCAGAATTCACCAAAACTGTGAGTATTGACACCGGACATGCAAACACACCATAGGGATCGTCAATCGTGATAATCGCTCCGGGACCCTAAAACGGGCCAGAATCGTGAGTAATAGTCCACGAAACGGACCAGAATTAGCCAAAATTGTGAGTGTTGATGACCGACACATAAGCACACCTTGGGGTTCGACAACCATGGAAATCGCTTTGGGACCCCAAAATGGTGAGCAATAGTCCACGAAACGGGTCAGACTCGACCAAAACCGTGAGTATTGATGACCGACACGTAAATGCACCCCGGGGTTCAAAAATAGTCCACAAAACGGGTCAGAATCGAAAAAAACTATGATTATTGATGACCGACATGTAAGCTCACCTTGATTTTCAACAACCATGTAATTCGCTTTGGGACCCCAAGATCATGAGTAATAGTGCACGAAACAGGTTAGAATCGACAAAAACCGCGAGTGTTGATAACCGACACGTAAGCGCACCTTGGGGTTTAACAACTATGCAAATCGCTTCGGTACCCCAAAACGGTTAGTAATAGTACACGAAACGGGTTAGGATTGGCCGAAACTATGAGTGTTGACGACGGACATGCAAACGCACCCTGGGATTATCAATTGTGAAAATCGCTCCGGGACCCCAAAACGGTGAGTAATAGTCCACAAAACGGACAAGAATTGGCCAAAATTGTGAGTGGTTATGAGCGACACATAAACGCAACCCGTGGTTCGTCAATCGCCGAAATCACTAAGGGACCCGAAAACTGAGTAATAGTCCAAGAAA
>NW_021198687.1:0-1332 GCF_002162155.2 Triticum dicoccoides
TGCAATGAGACAACCCACCATGTACTCCTACATGGCCTCTCACCGCTACCTTTACCAAATCGTGTTCACACGCTTAGCTCACACACCGTAGGACATGTTCACACACCCCTGATTCATCCCCGATGAATCAGACCTGACTCAACTCTAAGCGATAGCAGGCATGACAAACAAACATGAATGAGTAGGCACATCAGGGCTCAAACAACTCCTACTCATGCTAGTGGGTTTCATCTATTTACTGTGGCAATGACAGGTCATGCAAAGGATAAAGGGGTTCAGCTACCGCAGCAAGTAACAGATAAATCAGTGTTGTCCTAATGCATTAAAAGAGAGCAGGAGCGAGAGAGTAGGATTGTATCGGAATGAACAAGGGGGTTTTGCTTGCCTGGCACTTCTGAAGATAATATAGCTCTTCATCGGTGTCATCGATCACATCGGCGGTACACGTCTATCGAGAGGGGATAATTACCGGCAAATACAGAAAAACACGATCAATGCAATGCACAATATGATGCATGATCATGACATGGCAAAATGGATGTGTTTTGGGCTAATGCAACTAGCAACAGATTAAATGAAGTTGGTTTGAATATAAGATTCAAATTCAACTCCATATGTGATTATTCAAATGCCATTTAATTGATTTGTGCTAAACAGCAGCTACAAGTTGTTCTAACATGCATGAAAATGGTACAGATGGATTCCTTGAATTTTTCTGATAATTTTTCATATATAATTTATTTAATTTGGAGTTACGGTTAATTTTCTATGATTTATTGAAGTTTTAGTTATTTTCTGGAATTTCAGAATTAAGTTAAATCCAGAAAATGAGTTATGACATCAGCACTGCGTCATGCTTGCATCAGCAAGTCAACAGGGCTGCCCCGGGTCAAACCTGACGTGTGGGGTCCACACGTCAGTGACACAGGGACTAATCCCGCGTTGACCCGGGCTGGTTAGCTTTGACTAATCCCTGGGGCCCACTTGTCAGCGTCACTAGGTGGGGGGGTTAGTGACTAATTAACTAAGCCACGTCGACTTCGCCGGAGTTCGGCCGGCGACGACCAAAACTGCGGCGGGAGCTCGCCGGACTTGAGCTATAGGCGGCGGCTGGACTCGCGGAGACCACCGGGGCGTAGCCCGTGCTCTTCCGCATCCAACGGAGCAGGAAGGAGCGGACGGGGTGCGCTGTACTCGCCGGAGTCGAGCTCGCGGCGGCGGCCGGAGCTCGGGCAACAGCGGAGATGGCGCTATGGTGCATGGGAGGAGGGGCTGGTGGGCACTACGGGCTCCTGGGAGTTCTCTGAGCACAGCGGTGTGCTCGGATTCGAG
>NW_021198688.1:0-983 GCF_002162155.2 Triticum dicoccoides
AACACAATACAACTACAAGTACAACTGTAACCTACCTTGTACACAATATTCGACACAACTCGAACACGTACTACGTGAAGCAGCAGCAGTTGTCCACAATATTCGACACAATAAAGTCTCTAGTCTCCATGCAGGTACACTATTCATTGTTTTCTCCCTCAGAAAAGCTCATTACAGCCAAAAAAATAGAAAATAAAGTCTCTAGTCTCCATGCAGGTACACTATTCTTTGGCTCATATATATGACAACACAGATTTGACCCTTCGATTGGCTCCACTACCATCAAGGGCCTGCACTGCATTCACGTATGCAATTTAATGTGACCAAGCTGAGCAGCAGGATGAAGACCTATCAGCAGCGCCAGTTAGCGACTAGATCTCCCTCGCACCTGCACACATCAAGATTTAAACTGGATGAGATATTGTATATGACTAGGCATGCATCAATTTGATCTGCGTATAAGCATATCAATGCTTTCCACTATTATCAAGCATATATTAGTGGTGTAGAGCAAATAAATTAACTGTCAAAATCATGACTTGCTATCAGGGTATATTAATGAACAAACAAACCAATAGTTACATCTCAGCCAGTCAGCCAATATGCAATATCAGCACATATTGTTCATAGGGTTATTCATCAGCTTTGTTTCTTTCCAAGTAACCTAACACAATCACCAAGGGATTAAATGATTTCCGCATAGTATCAATAAGAGTATGTGTGAGTTAGCCATTTCACATTTGATATTTGATTTCTTATTTCCAAAGAATGGAGATAACCGCATTGAATGACAGCACATGCAAGGAACAAGAGGCTATAAGCTTTTCAATCTAGCAAAGCAACAATCAAGTGGTGATGACATTCCTATAAAAAAGTAGTGATGACTTACACTTGTCTATCTAGCTACATTAAATGAGAACATATACTAAACTGTATGGCTAATCACATATCTAGCAAAGGTATTCAAGCATCCAGGAATAAAA
>NW_021198689.1:0-1181 GCF_002162155.2 Triticum dicoccoides
GGTTGATAAGCTCGAACCCAAAGCGGATAAAATGCATCTTCATAGGAAACCCAAAAACAGTTGGGTATACCTCCTAATTCAGATCCGAAAGCAATATGGATTGTTTCTAGAATCGGGTCCTTTCTCGAGGAAAAGTTTCTCTCGAAAGAATTGAGTGGGAGGATGGTGGAGACTTGATGAGGTTACTGAACCGTCTCTTCAACTAGTGTGTGACAGGGCACAGGGAGTTGTTCCTGTGGCACCTACACCAATTGAAGTGGAAGCTTGTGATATTGATCATGAAACTTCGGATCAAGTCACTCCCAAACCTCGTAGGATGACAAGGATGCGTACTACTTCAGAGTGGTACGTAATCCTGTCTTGGAAGTCATGTTGCTGGACAACAATGAACTTACGAGCTATGGAGAAGCGATGGTGGGCCCGAATTCCGATAAATGGCTTGAGGCCATAAAATCCGAGAGAGGATCCATGTATGAAAACAAAGTGTAGACTTTGGCAGAACGGCTCGATGGTCGTAAGGCTAATGAGTACAGATGGATTTCAAAAGGAAGACGGACAATGATGGTAAATGTCACCATTAAGAAAGCTCGACTTGTCATTAAGATGTTTTCCGACAAGTTCAAGGAGTTGACTACGATGAGATTTTCTCACTCGTAGCGATGCTAAGAGTCTGTTGGAATTATATTAGCGATTACTGCATTATTTATGAAATCTTGCAGATAGGATGTCAAAACATTGTTTCCTCGACGATTTCAATGAGGAAAGGTTGTATGTGATACAACCGGAAGGTTTTGTCAATCCCGAAAGATGCTAATAAGTATGCAAAGCTCCAGCAATCCTTCTAAGGACTGGAGTGAGCATCTCGGAGTTGGAATGTATGCTTTGATGATGATCAAAGATTTTGGGTTTGTACAAAGTTTATGAGAAACTTGTATTTCCAAAGAAGTGAGTGGGAGCACTATAGAATTTCTGATGAGTATATGTTGTTGACATATTGATGATCAGAAATGATGTAGAATTTCTAGAAAGCATATAGGGTTATTTGAAAGGTGTTTTTCAATAGAAAACCTGGATTAAGCTACTTGAGCATTAAGCATCAAGATCTATAAGGATAGATCAAAACGCTTAATGGTACTTTCAAATGAGCACATACCTTGACATGATCTTGAAGGTGTTCAAGA